>NC_143026.1:93232320-93267320 GCF_057628025.1 Oncorhynchus mykiss | reverse complement strand
GTTGTTGCCTACCCTTACCACCTGGGGGGAGGCCCGTCAGAAAGTCCCGGATCCAGTTGCAGAGGGAGGTAGTCCCCGGCCACTAGGAGTGCTGCTTCTGGATGAGCATGTTCCTGTTTGCTTATGGCCTTATACAGCTCGTTGAGTGGCATTATACAGCTCGTTCAGTGGCCTTATACAGCTCGTTGAGTGGCCTTATACAGCTCGTTGAGTGGCCTTATACAGCTCGTTGAGTGGCCTTATACAGCTCGTTGAGTGGCCTTATACAGCTCGTTCAGTGGCCTTATACAGCTCGTTGAGTGGCCTTATACAGCTCGTTGAGTGGCCTTATACAGCTCGTTGAGTGGCCTTATACAGCTCGTTGAGTGGCCTTATACAGCTCGTTGAGTGGCCTTATACAGCTCGTTGAGTGGCCTTATACAGCTCGTTGAGTGGCCTTATACAGCTCGTTGAGTGGCCTTATACAGCTCGTTGAGTGGCCTTATACAGCTCGTTGAGTGGCCTTATACAGCTCGTTGAGTGGCCTTATACAGCTCGTTCAGTGGCCTTATACAGCTCGTTGAGTGGCCTTATACAGCTCGTTGAGTGGCCTTATACAGCTCGTTGAGTGGCATTATACAGCTCGTTCAGTGGCATTATACAGCTCGTTCAGTGGCCTTATACAGCTCGTTGAGTGGCATTATACAGCTCGTTGAGTGGCCTTATACAGCTCGTTGAGTGGCCTTATACAGGCTGTTGAGTGGCCTTATACAGCTCGTTGAGTGGCCTTATATAGCTCGTTGAGTGGCCTTATACAGCTCGTTGAGTGGCCTTATACAGCTCGCTGAGTGTGGTCTTTAATGTCCCGTTGGTAGAATAGTCTTAAATCGTAGATTATCCAGTTTATTTTCCAATGATTTTATGTTGGCCAATAGTACAGATGGTAGTGGTGGTTTACCTACTCGCTGACAAGGCACTCCTCCACCTTTTCCCCCGTTCTTTTCTGCACGCGAATGACGGGGATTTGGGCCTGGTCTTGAGAAAGCATTCTTCACATCGGACTCATATAAAGAAAACATCTACATCCAATTTAAGATGAATAATCGCTGTTCTGAATCTCTGTTCTCTGTTAAGAGACGTTAGCAGTAATATTATGTACAAAATAAGTTACGAACAATGCGAAGAAAAACTAATAAAATAGCACAGTTGGTTAGGAGCCCAGTAAAACATAGAGAGGCCTTGTGATATAACTGTACGTACCTCCACAGAGTACGACTTGCTATTGTCGTTATTACTGTCGTTGAACTTGGTGAAGAGGTCTTCACACATCTAAGGGGAGAAAGAAAGCAAAGGGTTTGCAGTGAACATTTATTATCAATTGATAACTGGTTTATCCGTACAGGGACAGATACAAACACATTGACACGTTGAATAACACATTTATCCAATGTGTTGCGCCACAGTATAGCTTGCACTCATTTCCAACACCCTAGATGGGATTTGTGTAACATTACGTTGAGGTATGGAGAGCTAGGTGTGCGATTGGTCTGGAGTAGGGATGCAAATTTCCAATTATCCTGGTTGGAGGAATCAAGGATTTGATGCTTATTCCATCCTGATTCTGGGAATCTTCCAACCAGGAAAACCAGGGATTTTTCTGGAATTTTGCAACCCTGGTGTGGAGGTAACAGTATATGCTGTATACCAGAGGGATGATTCCTTCTTGGTCCTTCAAGTCCGGCTTGCCCATCATGGTGTAGGACTTCCCAGATCCGGTCTGGCCATAAGCAAATATACAGACGTTGTATCCCTCGAAGGCATGGAGCAGCATCTCCTCACCAATGTCCTTGTACACCTGCTGCTGGCCAGCAAAGTTGATGTCCTTGGGCTGTGGAGAGACAATTATCCATTGTGAGTCAGGTAACCTTTCATATTGACCATCTAGAATACTCTGTATTATAGAATACCAGCGTGCCGGAGTTTCTTTTTAAGGTCAACCAGGACATAACCAAGATGCAACTACAAGGTTGATTCACTTGAAAATTAACCTGACTAAAAGTCAGGTTCAAGGCTGTTGTGCCTGTTCACACTAATCAGAGTGTCTAATCAAAATCAGCATGTGTTGTGCTCCTCCCTGGGTGGTATGGTATCATACAGTACACAGATAGTCAGTCAGAGGTACAGGTACTTACCGAGGTATGTGACCAGTACGAGTAATCAAAGTTGAAGCTCTTGTTCTCTTTGGGCTGCTTGGGGTTGAGGATGGCTGAAAGATACGACGGAGAGAGAGAGAGGGGGTGGGGGGGTAGAGTCAGGAGGAGGGTCAACAGGGTGAGAGAGTCGACCTGCTGTGTGAAACTAGATCTGGTCGCTGGGTCACCGATCGTCCGAATTAATGCCTGTGTCCCAAATGGCACCCTATTCCCTACATAGTACACTACTTTAGACCAGGAACCTATGGTGCCCTATTCCCTATATAGTACACTACTAGGAGAGGGAGGGAGGGAGGGAGGGAGGGAGGGAGGGAGGGAGGGAGGGAGGGAGGGAGGGAGGGAGGGAGGGAGGGAGGGAGGGAGGGAGGGAGGGAGGGAGGGAAAAGTGCTTAGTCTCTGGCTCACTGCTCCCATAAATGCACTTACAGACAGACTGTTCCCTTCTGGACAATTACAGAGTACAGACAGACAGACGGTTAGCTTCCTGTTAGCTTCTGTTATTTTCTAGAGCTCTGGGCTACTACTGAATGAATGGACACTGTCAGAACAGGCCTGTCTGTGTATTAGACTGAATGGACACTGTCAGAACACTGCCCATTCCAATACATATGGACAGCGAATAAGGTTCATAGGGGAGATGGACAAAAAACCTGTTAGAATAATCACATTAGCCCTGTACGTAGTACGCATGCTCCAATGTATTGCTTCATTCTAAGTGCTAGTGTGGGGCGGCAGGTAACCTGGTGGTTAGAGCGTTGGGCTAGTAACCGAAAGTCGTTCTGCCCCTGAACGAGGCAGTTAACCCACTGTTCCTAGGCCGTCAATGTAAATAATAATTTGTTCTTAACTGACTTGCCAAGTTAAATAAAGGTAAAATAAAATAAAAAATTCTAAAATAGTGTGGTGATTGGAAAGGAGGCAGATGTGAGGGGGGAAGATCGACTGTAAAGTCACATGATGTAAACCTAAGCTAACATTCTAGATTAGGCGTTGTGGAGCGATGTGAACCTAAGCCAACATTCTAGATTAGGTGTTGTGGAGCGATTTGAACCTAAACTAACATTCTAGATTAGGTGTTGTGGAGCGATGTGAACCTAAACTAACATTCTAGATTAGGCGTTGCGGAGCGATGTGAACCTAAACTAACATTTTAGATTAGGCGTTGTGGAGCGATGTGAACCTAAACTAACATTCTAGATTAGGCGTTGTGGAGCGATGTGAACCTAAACTAACATTCTAGATTAGGCGTTGTGGAGCGATGTGAACCTAAACTAACATTCTAGATTAGGCGTTGTGGAGCGATGTGAACCTAAACTAACATTCTAGATTAGGCGTTGCGGAGCGAAGTGAACCTAAACTAACATTCTAGATTAGGCGTTGTGGAGCGATGTGAACCTAAACTAACATTCTAGATTAGGCGTTGTGGAGCGATGTGAACCTAAACTAACATTCTAGATTAGGCGTTGTGGAGCGATGTGAACCTAAACTAACATTCTAGATTAGGCGTTGTGGAGCGATGTGAACCTAAACTAACATTCTAGATTAGGCGTTGTGGAGCGATGTGAACCTAAACTAACATTCTAGATTAGGCGTTGTGGAGCGATGTGAACCTAAACTAACATTCTAGATTAGGCGTTGTGGAGCGATGTGAACCTAAACTAACATTCTAGATTAGGCGTTGCGGACCGATGTGAACCTAAACTAACATTTTAGATTAGGCGTTGTGGAGCGATGTGAACCTAAACTAACATTCTAGATTAGGCGTTGTGGAGCGATGTGAACCTAAACTAACATTCTAGATTAGGCGTTGTGGAGCGATGTGAACCTAAACTAACATTCTAGATTAGGCGTTGTGGAGCGATGTGAACCTAAACTAACATTCTAGATTAGGCGTTGCGGAGCGAAGTGAACCTAAACTAACATTCTAGATTAGGCGTTGTGGAGCGATGTGAACCTAAACTAACATTCAAGATTAGGCGTTGTGGAGCGATGTGAACCTAAACTAACATTCTAGATTAGGCGTTGTGGAGCGATGTGAACCTAAACTAACATTCTAGATTAGGCGTTGTGGAGCGATGTGAACCTAAATCAACATTCTAGATTAGGCGTTGCAGAGCGATGTGAACCTAAACTAACATTCTAGATTAGGCGTTGCGGAGCGATGTGCATAACTGCCTGTTCAGGGGCAGAACGACAGAGTTGTACCTTGTCAGCTTGGGGATTCGAACTTGCAACCTTATGGTTACTAGTCCAACGCTCTAACCGCTAGGCTACCCTGCCGCCCCGTGTGTGTGTGTGTGTGTGTGTGTGTGTGCGTGTGTGTGTGTGTGCGTGTGTGTGTGTGTGTGTGTGTGTGTGTGTGTGTGTGTGTGTGTGTGTGTGTGTGAGTGTGTGTGTGTGTGTGTGTGCATGTGTGTGTGTGTGTTTCTCTTTCCACAGTACTGTAATATGGGTTATATTCTGGGCAATATTTTAAGGTCTGTTCTCCGCAACAAGGTCTGTTCTCCACAACAAGGTCTGTTCTCCGCAACAAGGTCTGTTCTCCACAACAAGGTCTGTTCTCCACAACAAGGTCTGTTCTCCACAACAAGGTCTGTTCTCCACAACAAGATCTGTTCTCCACAACAAGGTCTGTTCTCCGCAACAAGGTCTGTTCTCCGCAACAAGGTCTGTTCTCCACAACAAGGTCTGTTCTCCACAAGGTCTGTTCTCCACAACAAGATCTGTTCTCCACAACAAGGTCTGTTCTCCGCAACAAGGTCTGTTCTCCACAACAAGGTCTGTTCTCCACAACAAGGTATGTTCTCCACAACAAGGTCTGTTCTCCACAACAAGGTCTGTTCTCCACAACAAGGTTTGTTCTCCACAACAGACAGACAAACCTTATATAGACCTTAATATACCTTGTTGTGGAGAATAGACTTTGAGACCTTGACATGTGTCAGCTCAACATGAGTCAGCTCAACATGAGTCAACTCATCATGAGTCACCTCAACATGAGTCACCTCAACATGAGTCAGCTCAACTCAATGGATGAAATGACGAAGATAACCAGTTTTATTAAGTATTGTTCACAGCGGAGAGAACACCTGTTTGTATGTACTACGTATCTACCAAAGCCTTCACAACAGCACTCAATAGACCTCCATTATAGGTCAAATGCTTAATTGAATCATGACAAAAAGACACTTCAATTTAAATTGTGAGGATGAAGTGATAAAAACCTTCACAGCAGAGCGGGAGTAAAATAACAATAGCGAGACTATATACAGGGAGGTAACACTTCAGAGTCAATGTGCGGGGGCCCTGGATAGTCAAAGTAATTGAGGTAATATGTACATGTAGGTAGAGTAATTAAAGTGACTATGCGTTGGTGATGTGGACACCAAGGAACACCAAGGAACTTGAAGCTCTCAACCTGCTCCACTGCAGCCCCGTCGATGAGAATGGGGGGCGTGCTCGGTCCTCTTTTTCCTGTAGTCCACAATCATCTCCTTTGTCTTGATCACGTTGAGGGAGAGGTTGTTGTCCTGGCACCACACGGCCAGGTCTCTGACCTCCTTCCTATAGGCTGTCTCGTCGTTGTCCGTGACAGGCCTACCACTGTTGTGTCACCTGCAAACTGAATGATGGTGTTGGAGTCGTGCCTGGCCGTGAAGTCATGAGTGAACAAGGAGTACAGGAGGGGACTGAGCACGCACCCCTGAGGGGCCCTTGTGTTGAGGATCAGCGTGGCGGACGTGTTGTTACCTACCCTTACCACCTGGAGGCGGCCCGTCAAAAAATCCAGGATCCAGTTGAATAGGGAAGTGTTTAGTCACAGGGTCCTTAGCTTATTGATGAGCTTTGAGGGCACTATGGTGTTGAATGCTGAGCTGTAGTCAATGAATAGCATTCTCACATAGGTGTTCCTTTTATCCAGGTGAGAAAGGCCAGTGTGGAGTGCAATAGAGATTGCATCATCTGTGGATCTGTTGGGCCGGTATGGAAATTGGAGTGGGGCTAGAGTTTCTGTGATAATGGTGTTGATGTGAGCCATGACCAACCTTTCAAAGCACTTCATGGCTACAGACATGAGTGCTACGGGTCTGTAGTCATTTAGGCAGGTTTCCTTTGTGTTCTTGGGCACAGGCACTATGGCGGTCTGCTTAAAACATGTTGTTATTGCAGACTCGGACAGGGAGAGTTTGAAAATGTCAGTGAAGACACTTGCCAGTTGGTCAGCTCATGCTCGCAGTACACCTCCTGATAATCTGTCTGGCCCTGCAGCCCTTTGAATGTTGAGCTGTTTAAACGTCTTACTCACATCGGCTGCGGAGAGCGGGATACCACAGTCTTCCGGAACAGCTGGTGCTCTCATGCATGTTTTGGTGTATTTTGCCTCGACGCAAGCATAGAAGTAGTTTAGCTCGTCTGGTAGGCTCGTGTCACTGGGCAGCTCTCAGCTGTTCTTCCCTTTGTAGTCTGTAATGGTTTGCAAGCCCTGCCACATCCGACTAGCATCAGAGCCGGTGTAGTCATATTCGATCTTAGTCCTGTATTGACGCTCTGCCTGTTTGATGGTTCGTCGGAGGGCATAGTGACATTTCTTATAAGCTTCCGGGTTAGAGTCCCGCTCCTTGAAAGCGGCAGCTCCACCCTTTAGCTCTGTGTGGATGTTGCCTGTAATCCATGACTTCTGGTTAGGGTATGGTCACTGTGAGGACGACGTCTTCGATGAACTTATTGATGAAGCCAATGACTGATGTGGTGTACTCCTCAATGCCAACGGAGGAATCCCGGGAGCATATTCCAGTCTGTGCTAGCAAAGCAGTCCTGTAGTTTAGCATCTGCTTCATCTGACAACTTTTTTGTTAATCGAGTCACTGGTGCTTCCTGCTTAAATGTTTACTTGGAATCAGTAGGAGAGCTTTGTATGCATCTCTGTGTGTGGAGTAAAGGTGGTCGAGAGTTATTTTTCCTCTGGTTGCACATTTAACATGCTGGTAGAAATTTGGTAAGACCGATTTAAGTTTCCCTGCATTAAAGTTCCCGGCCACTAGGAGCGCCACCTCTGGATGAGCATTTTCCTGTTTGCTTATGGCCTTACACAGCTCATTGAGTGCGGTCTTAGTGCCAGCCTCAGTCTGTGGTGGTATGTAGACAGCTACTAAAAATACAGAATAAATCTCTCTATGTAGATAGTGTGGTCTACAGCTTATCATGAGATACTCTACCTCAGGCGAGCAAAACCTAAAGACTTAGATATCGTGCACCAGCTGTTATTTAAAAAAATACATAGTCCGCCGCCCCTTGTCTTAAGAGACGCAGCTGTCCTATCCTGCCGGGGGAGTGGAAAACCAGCCAGCTGTACGTTGATAATGTCGTCGTTCAGCCATGACTTTGAGCTGTTTAAATGTCTTACTCACATCGGCTGTGGAGAGCGGGATCACACAGTCTTCCGGAACAGCTGGTGCTCTCATGCATGTTTTGGTGTATTTTGCCTCGACGCGAGCATAGAAGTAGTTTAGCTCGTCTGAAAGGCTCGTGTCACTGGGCATCTCTCGGCTGTGCTTCCCTTTGTAGTCTGTAATGGTTTGCAAGCCCTGCCACATCCGACTAGCGTCAGAGCCGGTGTAGTCATATTCGATCTTAGTCCGGTATTGACCCTTTGACTGTTTGATGGTTCGTCGGATGGCGTAGCGGGATTTCTTATAAGCTTCCGGGTTAGAGTTCCGCACCTTGAAAGCGGCAGCTCTTCCCTTTAGCTCAGTGAGGATGTTGCCTGTAATCCATGGCTTCTGGTGGTGGTATGTACGCAGCTGTTCTATCCTGCCGGGGGAGCGGAAAACCAGCCAGCTGTACGTTGATAATGTCGTCGTTCAGCCATGACTCTGTGAAGCATAAGATGTTACAGTTTTGAATGTCCCGTTGGTAGTTTAATCTTCCGCGTAGGTCATCAATTTTATTTATACCACAGATTATATATATACGCACAGAGCAGCATCTGAGACAATACTCCTTCACAAAACTAGAGAAGTCTGGACCGGATGATCAAGGAGACGGATAAAAATACAATACACCTTTAGATATCTTCACAAAACATGTATACAGTGAACCCATAAAAACTCAGACAGCTACCCCAAGCACATCCTGTCACCACAGCAGCCTTAATCCACAGGCATGGAGACAAACACTAATCCTAACCCTAACCCTAACCCTAACCCTAACACTAACCCTAACACTAACCCTAACACAAACAATCACCCATCAAAAGGATGGATGATATCTTCATTTCTCTCCCCTTCTCTCTGTGAGACATTCTATGAGCCTACTAATAGAGAGGTGGGCCCTCGTCAGGCGTAGTGCACTACCCAGGAAGTATGGTTCCCTTTGGGACGTAGCCCAGCAATCTCAGATGGATCAATCCCAGTGAAATGAGATCCCAGCAGGGGTCACTCCGGTTTCCCTGGGGATGCTTTTAAATCAACTATTTCCTGTGCCGGCAGGGCTCCAGTTCCTTACCAGCACAGACACAACGGTTCCCAGAGCTGATTCTGTATAATCAGTCTTCATGTTGTGTCCTCTCCTTTAAGTATACTTCAATAAACTTTTAGCACAACAGACATTGGCAACCGACACTATTTATTCGAACAAAGAGATCCTATAATTCATGTTTTATATGTAATTCTATCCCAGTACGCACAAGAAGTTGAAAATTAAAATAAATTAAAAAACAACAACATATTTTCACAGTCTTTTAAATGTATTTTGGCCATAGGTTGCAAGATCAAATCCCCGAGCTGACAAGGTGAAAATCTGTTCTGTCCCTGAGCAAATTTGTTCTTAACTGACTTGCCTAGTTCAATAAAAGTACAATTAAACAAAATAGGATATAGTTTGGATAGTCTTCATAATCACTTTACAGTACAAAGTGCATCAATAAATAATGTCCAGATTAACACCTGTGATTACGCTATTTAGTCGCTCTTATGTAGCTATTGACTACGACATTTATCTAGTTTCCAAAAGTGGTTATTTTCAGCTGAAGGTAGTAAAAAGTCAAACAAGAAGATAGAAACAGACCATGTCTGGGAACTAGAAACAGACCATGTCTGGGAACTAGAAACAGACCATGTCTGTGAGACAGAAACAGACCATGTCTGGGAACTAGAAACAGACCATGTCTGGGAGACAGAAACAGACCATGTCTGGGAACTAGAAACAGACCATGTCTGGGAACTAGAAACAGACCATGTCTGGGAACTAGAAACAGACCATGTCTGGGAACTAGAAACAGACCATGTCTGGGAGACAGAAACAGACCATGTCTGTGAGACAGAAACAGACCATGTCTGGGAACTAGAAACAGACCATGTCTGGGAACTAGAAACAGACCATGTCTGGGAGACAGAAACAGACCATGTCTGGGAGACAGAAACAGACCATGTCTGGGAACTAGAAACAGACCATGTCTGGAAACTACAAACAGACCATGTCTGGGAACTAGAAACAGACCATGTCTGGGAACTAGAAACAGACCATGTCTGTGAGACAGAAACAGACCATGTCTGGGAGACAGAAACAGACCATGTCTGGGAACTAGAAACAGACCATGTCTGGGAACTAGAAACAGACCATGTCTGGTAGACAGAAACATACCATATCTAGGAACTAGAAACAGACCATGTCTGGGAACTAGAAACAGACCATGTCTGGGAGACAGAAACAGACCATGTCTGGGAGACAGAAACAGACCATGTCTGGGTGACAGCAACCGACCATGTCTGGGAACTAGAAACAGACCATGTCTGGGAGACAGAAACAGACCATATCTAGGAACTAGAAACAGACCATGTCTGGGAACTAGAAACAGACCATGTCTGGGAGACAGAAACAGACCATGTCTGGGAGACAGAAACAGACCATGTCTGGGTGACAGCAACCGACCATGTCTGGGAACTAGAAACAGACCATGTCTGGGAGACAGAAACAGACCATGTCTGGGAGACAGAAACAGACCATGTCTGGGAACTAGAAACAGACCATGTCTGGTAGACAGAAACAGACCATGTCTGGGAACTAGAAACAGACCATGTCTGGGAGACAGAAACAGACCATGTCTGGGAGACAGAAACAGACCATGTCTGGGAACTAGAAACAGACCATGTCTGGTAGACAGAAACAGACCATGTCTGGGAACTAGAAACAGACCATGTCTGGGAGACAGAAACAGACCATGTCTGGGAACTAGAAACAGACCATGTCTGGGAACTAGAAACAGACCATGTCTGGTAGACAGAAACAGACCATGTCTGTGAGACAGAAACAGACCATGTCTGGGAACTAGAAACAGACCATGTCTGGGAACTAGAAACAGACCATGTCTGGGAGACAGAAACAGACCATGTCTGGGAGACAGAAACAGACCATGTCTGGGAACTAGAAACAGACCATGTCTGGAAACTACAAACAGACCATGTCTGGGAACTAGAAACAGACCATGTCTGGGAGACAGAAACAGACCATGTCTGGGAACTAGAAACATACCATGTCTGGGAGACAGAAACAGACCATGTCTGGGAGCTAGAAACAGTTCCCCCCCCCCCCCCATCATCTCTCATGATGTCTAGTCTAGTCAGAGGACCATCCTCCCCAATCACCTCTCATGATGTCTAGTCTAGTCAGAGGACCATCCTCCCCAATCACCTCTCATGATGTCTAGTCTAGTCAGAGGACCATCCTCCCCCATCACCTCTCATGATGTCTAGTCTAGTCAGAGGACCCTCCTCCCCCACCTCATCTCTCATGATGTCTAGTCTAGTCAGAGGACCCTCCTCCCCCTTCACCTCTCATGATGTCTAGTCTAGTCAGAGGACCCTCCTCCCCCTTCACCTCTCATGATGTCTAGTCTAGTCAGAATAACTTTCTTCGACAGTATTCTCTTGTGATAGACTTCTAGCATAATACTAGCTTGCACAGGCAACATTTGTTTCTAATATACCAAGATGACCCAAACTACGTATAAAGATTTGCCCACTGCTGTACATTATAGCTCTTTAATGCAGGTTAAACCTGGCAGCCTGGCAGGTGTCGGTGGTTTGACCCTGGTGTTGTTTTGATATCGCTACAGGGTTAGACCGGTCATCAGTAGACTTTACAGTGGAGAAGTGTACTGTAGACCACAGCTCAGTCTACAAGTGACCCCTGTTGGCAGCTACCCAGAACCAGAAGGTGTCATGGGAAACTGGGATGGGATGGGCCGCTCACAGCCAGCCAATTACCCAGCAGCTGATCTGAAAGAGCAACTGTGACTACTCAGTGTGAATTTTTAATCACTGTTTGCTACCAGACTCTACTCTCTACTCTAACCTGGTTTTATCACACCGAGGAAGTGGTGAAGCTATATCAGTCTCTGCTCTGGTGCTCTCTTGTCCATCTCGTTTCAGTCAATCTGGTTCTGGGTTTGTTTTGTGACACAGTAAACATAGAGGATGTGTTGAAGCTACAGCAGTCTGTTATATGACACAGTAAAAACAGAGGATGTGTTGAATCTACAGCAGTCTGTTATATGACACAGTAAACACAGAGGTAATGAAAAGCTAATCCAGCTCCAACAGAGGGAATCATTGGATTAGAACATCAAACTGCTCCAGAAGGAGACACCCAACATCACACCATTACATCCAACATCACACTATTACATCCAACATCACACCATTACTTCACACCATTACACCCAACATCACACCATTACATCACACCATTACATCACACCATTACACCCAACATCACACTATTACATCACACCATTACACCCAACATCACACCATTACACCCAACATCACACTATTACACCCAACATCACACCATTACATCACACCATTACACCCAACATCACACCATTACATCACACCATTACATCACACCATTACACCCAACATCACACCATTACATCACACCATTACATCACACCATTACACCCAACATCACACCATTACATCACACCATTACACCCAACATCACAGCATTACTTCACACCATTACACCCAACATCACACCATTACATCACACCATTACACCCAACATCACACTATTACACCCAACATCACACCATTACATCACACTATTTCACCCAACATCACACCATTACATCACACCATTATACCCAACATCACACCATTACACCCAACATCACACCATTATACCCAACATCACACCATTACACCCAACATCACACCATTACACCCAACATCACACCATTACACCCAACATCACACTATTTCACCCAACATCACACCATTACATCACACCATTACATCCAACATCACACCATTACACCCAACATCACACCATTACACCCAACATCACACCATTACACCCAACATCACACTATTACACCCCACATCACACCATTACATCACACCATTACACCCAACATCACACCATTACACCCAATATCACACCATTACACTATTACACCCAACATCACACCATTACATCACACCATTACACCCAACATCACACCATTACACCCAATATCACACCATTACACTATTACACCCAACATCACACCATTACACCCAACATCACACCATTACATCACACTATTACACCCAACATCACACCATTACACCCAACATCACACCATTACATCACACTATTTCACCCAACATTACACCATTACATCACACTATTACACCCAACATCACACCATTACATCACACTATTACACCCAACATCACACCATTACACCCAACATCACACCATTACATCACACTATTACACCCAACATCACACCATTACACCCAACATCACACCATTACATCACACTATTACACCCAACATCACACCATTACACCCAACATCACACCATTACATCACACTATTACACCCAACATCACACCATTACATCACACCATTACATCACACCATTACACCACACCATTACATCACACCATTACACCCAACATCACATCACACCATTACACCCAACATCACACCATTACACCCAACATCCCACCATTACACCCAACATCACACCATTACACCCAACATCCCACCATTACACCCAACATCACACCATTACATCACACCATTACATCACACCATTACACCCAACATCACACCATTACATCACACCATTACATCACACCATTACATCACACCATTACACCCAACATCACACCATTACATCACACCATTCCATTACATGCATAAAATAGACGGAGACCAGTCTTTTCAATAATAGGTAACAGAATTTATTCTCGGAGCGCGCTGCCACTTCACCACGAGCAACAGTTTATATACAAATCATGACGTCATTTCATTGCATTAACAGAATCCCCTCCTCTCGACCGGGACAAAGTGAGGTGAAAAGTTCATTCTAACTTACTAACACACTCCCAGGTAACTTTTGACCCCTCAACATTATCGATCAACACTGAGCTGACAGTTCTAATTAACAGAAAACCTAAGAATGCACTCACTGTCTTATCTAAAAACCCCAGAGCTCAGTTTCGTAGGTTCAACCATAGGTTAACGACCTTATGTGTTTACACAGTCCACAACCCATTTGTTTCTTCCTAGTTGGAATGGTGTTCATTAACTTTAATTACTCCTTGTCCGTGTCACACAATCCCTTCTTATGAACTCATATTGTTAATCAGATACAATAAAACAGAGTATAAGTTTACTTAGTTACAGTTCCATTTAAAATGATTTGTTAATTTAATCATAATTTTCCCAACAATTACATCACACCATTACACCCATTATCACACCATTACATCACACCATTAATCCACACCGTTACATCACACCGTTACATCCGACATCACACCATTACATCACACCATTACATTCAACATCACACCATTACATCACACCATTACATCACACCATTACATTCAACATCACACCATTACATTCAACATCACACCATTACATTACACCATTACATTCAACATCACACCATTACATCACACCATTACATCACACCATTACATCACACCATTACATTCAACATCACACCATTACATCACACCATTACATTCAACATCACACCATTACATCACACCATTACACCCAACATCACACCATTACACCCAACATCACACCATTGCATCACAACAGTATTTCTCTCACCCCTGCTTCTCTCCTCTCACTTTCTCTCTCACCCCTGCTTCTCTCCTCTCACTTTCTCTCTCACCCCTGCTTCTCTCCTCTCACTTTCTCTCTCACCCCTGCTTCTCTCCTCTCACTTTCTCTCTCACCCCTGCTTCTATCCTCTCACTTTCTCTCTCACCCCTGCTTCTCTCCTCTCACTTTCTCTCTCACCCCTGCTTCTCTCCTCTCACTTTCTCTCTCACCCCTGCTTCTCTCCTCTCACTTTCTCTCTCACTCCTATTGCCTCTCTCTGTCGATCTCTCTCTCTGTCGATCTCTCTCTCTCGATCTCTCTCTCTCTCGATCTCTCTCTCTCTCACTCTCTCTCTCTCTCTCTCGATCTCTCTCTCTCTCGATCTCTCTCTCTCTCACTCTCTCGATCTCTCTCTCTCTCGATCTCTCTCTCTCTCTCTCTCACTCTCTCTCTCTCTCTCTCTCTCTCTCTCTCTCTCTCTCTCTCTCTCTCGATCTCTCTCTCTCTCACTCTCTCGATCTCTCTCTCTCTCTCTCTCTCTCTCTCTCTCTCTCTCTCTCTCATCACTGAATGAACAGGGATTCATAAACCTCCTGTAAAAATAAACAAGTTGTCAGCAGCATCCGTGGTCAGAGGAGGTGTTGTTGGGGGTTGAGTCCCAAATGTAGGACTCTGGTCAACAGTAGTACACTATTCATGTACAAAGTAGTGCCCTATTTGGTGAATTGTGTCCTATTTTGGGATGCAGAAGGGAACGGGGGTAGAGAATGGTTTTTTAATCACATTCAGTGCTCTGTAGTTGCTGACTCTAAGTGCTCACCGCTTACATAGTGGTGTGATCCTGTATAGACCAGCCTGCCCTCAGCACTGTATGCTTGTGTACGTGTGTGTGTGTGTGTGTGTGTGTGTGTGTGTGTGTGTGTGTGTGTGTGTGTGTATGTGTGTGTGTGTGTGTGTGTGTGTGTGTGTGTGTGTGTGTGTGTGTGTGTGTGTGTGTGTGTGTGTGTGTGTGTGTGTGTGTGTGTGTGCGCGCGTGCGTGCTGTAGTTGTAGTTATGTTGTAGTTGTAGTTATGTTGTAGTTGTAGTTATGTTGTAGTTGTAGTTATGTTGTAGTGGTAGTTATGTTGTAGTGGTAGTTATGTTGTAGTGGTAGTTATGTTGTAGTGGTAGTTATGTTGTAGTTGTAGTTATGTTGTAGTGGTAGTTATGTTGTAGTGGTAGTTATGTTGTAGTTGTAGTTATGTTGTAGTGGTAGTTATGTTGTAGTTGTAGTTATGTTGTAGTTGTAGTTATGTTGTAGTGGTAGTTATGTTGTAGTTGTAGTTATGTTGTAGTGGTAGTTATGTTGTAGTTGTAGTTATGTTGTAGTTGTAGTTATGTTGTAGTTGTAGTTGTACTTATGTTGTAGTGGTAGTTATGTTGTAGTTGTAGTTATGTTGTAGTTGTAGATATGTTGTAGTGGCAGTTATGTTGTAGTGGTAGTTATGTTGTAGTTGTAGTTATGTTGTAGTTGTAGTTATGATGTAGTTGTAGTTATGTTGTAGTTGTAGTTGTACTTATGTTGTAGTGGTAGTTATGTTGTAGTTGTAGTTATGTTGTAGTTGTAGATATGTTGGAGTGGCAGTTATGTTGTAGTGGTAGTTATGGTGTAGTTGTAGTTATGTTGTAGTGGTAGTTATGTTGTAGTTGTAGTTATGTTGTAGTTGTAGTTATGTTGTAGTTGTAGTTATGTTGTAGTTGTAGTTATGTTGTAGTTGTAGTTATGTTGTAGTTGTAGTTGTACTTATGTTGTAGTTGTTGTTATGTTGTGGTGGTAGTTATGTTGTAGTTGTAGTTATGTTGTAGTTGTAGTTATGTTGTAGTTGTAGTTATGTTGTAGTGGTAGTTAGAGGGGTATATAGTCTGATCACTGACAGAGAGGGGTATATAGTCTGATCACTGACAGAGAGATGGGTAGCCCCCCCAGCATCCTAATCAAGCCTTCAATTCCCCCCCCAGCATCCTAATCAAACCTCCAAGCCTGAATCACTCCAGCTATCCCAGTCACTCACTTAGCTCACTGCCATTCTTGTGGTTTGTGGGAACTAGCCTATTGAACAATCTCTAGCCGTCAAGGAGCACAAAGCAGGGACAGAGATGCACAAAAGATCCCCCCCAACCTTTTCGCTGGCCCCTGTCCAGTCTCCAGGCACTGTTACCATGCAGGGGGGGGGGGGGGGTTCTGTCTGTCATGACATCATCCTCCATACAGACCCCACATCCCCAGCAGCCAAGCAGCTAAGCAGCCAGCCCCATTGACTCAGTATGAACACAGAACAACATGCTAAGGCTGACTCCCAAAAGGCACCCGTTTCCCTACGTAGTGCATTACTTTGGACCAGTACGCTCTTAGAATCAAAATCTAGAACCTGTAACGGTTCTTCGGCTGTCATCGTAGGAGAACCCTTTTGGTTCCACGTAGAAACCATCCAAAAACGATTCTCCACGGAAACAAAAATGGTTCTCCTATGGGGACAGCGGAAGAACCCTTTTGGTTCCACGTAGAAACCCCAAAAAAGGATTCTCCACGGAAACAAAAATGGTTCTCCTATGGGGACAGCCGAAGAACCCTTTTGGAACCCTTTTTTTTCTAAGAGTGTACATTATTAAGGGAATAGGGGATCATTTGGGATGCAACAGAGAACAATGTGCTGGAGAGGGCCAACCAGGTCCATTGACTCATCATTGGCAGAGAACAATGTGCTGGAGAGGGCCAACCAGGTCCATTGACTCATTATTGGCAGAGAACAATGTGCTGGAGAGGACCAACCAGGTCCATTGACTCATTATTGGCAGAGAACAATGTGCTGGAGAGGACCAACCAGGTCCATTGACTCATTATTGGCAGAGAACAATGTGCTGGAGAGGACCAGTGTCTCTGAAGAGAGTGGTGTTAGGATGTTGGTATCAGGTCTGATCTGATGAAAGTATGTCTGAGGAGGAGGGTTTAGAATACTGCTGATTTGGTACATTTCCCATGGGGCCCTGAAACAGAAATGATTTAATCTTGTATAGTGCCCCCTAGTTTCAAGAGGTTATTAAGTCAAGTAGATGTGTTTCTGGTGACGTGGTACATTTCACTGTCGACGTACGTAAAGAGCTCAGACACTCAAACAGCTAAATTCAGAGAGGGTAGAGAGAGATGATGGCACATGAAATGCACTCTGGCACACCAAACCAGAATGTTCTCGCAGGTAATCTAGCATTAAATATCGATGATGTGCCCCATTTGGTTTGTTGAACTCCTATGAACCCCCCAACCCCCCCCCCCCCCCCCCCCCAATCTGTATTCTGTGCTGCAGAGGAGCTACTCAGACCACACTGAGGCTACGTCCAAAATCACACCCTTTCCCCGATACAGTGCTCTTAGAAAAAAGGGTTCCAAAATGGTTCTTCGGCTGTCCCCATAAGAGAACCCGTTTTGGTTCCATGTAGAACCTTTTAGGGTTCCAGGTAGAACCCTCTGTTTGAAGGGTTCTGCATGGAACTAAAAAGGGTTCTAACTGGAACTAAAAAGGGGTCCCCTATGAGGACCGCCGAAAAACCCTTTTAGATTCTAGATAGCACCTTGTTCCCTAAGAATGTACTTTTGTGCAGATAGTATAGATATAGCCTCTATTGGTGCAGTATAGATATAGCCTCTATTGGTGCAGTATAAATATAGCCTCTATTGGTGCAGTATAGATATAGCCTCTATTGGTGCAGTATAGATATAGCCTCTATTGGTGCAGTATAGATATAGCCTCTATTGGTGCAGTATAGATATAGCCTCTATTGGTGCAGTATAGATATAGCCTCTATTGGTGCAGTGTAGATATACCCTCTATTGGTGCAGTATAGATATAGCCTCTATTGGTGCAGTATAGATATAGCCTCTATTGGTGCAGTGAAGATATAGCCTCTATTGGTGCAGTGTAGATATAGCCTCTATTGGTGCAGTATAGATATAGCCTCTATTGGTGCAGTATAGATATAGCCTCTATTGGTGCAGTGTAGATATAGCCTCTATTGGTGCAGTGTAGATATAGCCTCTATTGGTGCAGTAAAGATATAGCCTCTATTGGTGTTGTATAGATATAGCCTCTATTGGTGTTGTATAGATATAGCCTCTATTGGTGAGGTATAGGGTCTGGGACCAGGCTACAATGAATCCACTAGCCTCTATTGGTGCAGTACAGATATAGCCTCTATTGGTGCAGTATAGATATAGCCTCTATTGGTGCAGTAAAGATATAGCCTCTATTGGTGCAGTATAGATATAGAATATATTGGTGCAGTGTAGATATAGCCTCTATTGGTGCAGTATAGATATAGCCTCTATTGGTGCAGTATAGATATAGCCTCTATTGGTGCAGTACAGATATAGCCTCTATTGGTGCAGTGTAGATATAGCCTCTATTGGTGCAGTATAGATATAGCCTCTATTGGTGCAGTGTAGATATAGCCTCTATTGGTGCAGTATAGATATAGCCTCTATTGGTGCAGTGTAGATATAGACTCTATTGGTGCAGTCTAGATGTAGCCTCTATTGGTGCAGTGTAGATATAGCCTCTATTGGTGCAGAATAGATATAGTCTCTATTGGTGCAGTCTAGATGTAGCGTCTATTGGTGCAGTGTAGATATAGCCTCTATTGGTGAGGTATAGGGTCTGGGACCAGGCTACAATGAATCCACTAGCCTCTATTGGTCCAGTGTAGATATAGCCTCTATTGGTGCAGTATAGATATAGCCTCTATTGGTGCAGTGTAGATATAGCCTCTATTGGTGCAGTATAGATATAGCCTCTATTGGTGAGGTTTAGGGTCTGGGACCAGGTTCCATTGAATCCACTGTACTGTGAGACGCCGTTACACCACACATGATATCTTGCCTTCTGGTAAAATAAACAAATTAGCGTTCATCTTTTAAGTCGTTAACCAGAGAAGCCAAGCTGGGCTGTGGCGCCTGCAGATATTCAAGGTCTGTGAAGTGAAATAGTGGCGTCGGCATCCCGAACGTGTGTTGTCTTTTTGTTATTGCCGACTCCCTAACGACTGTAAAGAATGTAAACGAAGGACCCTTGCCAATAGGAGTGCACTATAAAAAGGGAATAGGGAGCCATAGGGTCCTGGTCTAAAGTAGTGCACTATAAAGGGAATAGGGAGCCATAGGGTCCTGGTCTAAAGTAGTGCACTATATAGGGAATATGGAGCCATAGGGCTCTGGTCTAAAGTAGTGCACTATATAGGGAATATGGAGCCATAGGGCTCTGGTCTAAAGTAGTGCACTATAAAGGGAATAGGGTGCAATTTGGGACACAGATTTAAGATTAAATCAGAACAGATGGCAGAATTCTGTGTTCTCTTGGCAGAGATGGCCGTCACTCCCTCTCTCTACAGGTTATGCTGCATAGATGGCCATCACACTCCCTCTCTCTACAGGTTATGCTGCACAGATGGCCGTCACTCCCTCTCTCTATTGGTTATGCTGCACAGATGGCCATCACACTCCCTCTCTCTACTGGTTATGCTTTGGATACAGCCATCACTCCCTCTCTCTACTGGTTATGCTTTAGATACAGCCATCACTCCCTCTCTCTACTGGTTATGCTGCACAGATGGCCATCACACTCCCTCTCTCTACAGGTTATGCTGCACAGATGGCCATCACTCCCTCTCTCTACTGGTTATGCTGTACAGACGGCCATCACATTCCCTCTCTCTACTGGTTATGCTTTAGATACAGCCATCACTCCCTCTCTCTACTGGTTATGCTGTACAGATGGCCATCACACTCCCTCTCTCTACTGGTTATGCTGCACAGATGGCCATCACTCCCTAAAAGGTAAATTACCTTTTAATGGCGTCAGACCGAGGCTCTGCATCTGTCCTCGTGCTCCTAGACCTTAGTGCTGCTTTTGATATCATCGATCACCAAATTCTTTTGGAGATTGGAAACCCAAATTGATCTACACGGGCAAGTTCTGGCCTGGTTTAGATCTTTTCTGTCGGAAAGGTATCAGTTTGTCTCTGTGAATGGTTTGTCCTGTAAATTTCGGTGTTCCTCAAGGTTCCGTTTTAGGACCACTATTGTTTCACTAAAAATTGTAGGGATATAATTCGAAAACATAATGTTAACTTTCACTGCTATGCGGATGACACACAGCTGTACATTTCAATGAAACATGATGAAGCCCCAAAATTGCCCTCGCTAGAAGCCTGTGTTTCAGACATAAGGAAGTGGATGGCTGCAAACGTTCTACTTTTAAACTCAGACAAAACAGAGATGCTTGTTCTAGGGCCCAAGAAACAAAGAGATCTTCTGTTGAATTTGACAATTACTCTTAATGGTTGTACAGTCGTCTCAAATAAAACTGTAATGGATCTTGCGTTACTCTGGACTCTGTGCTAAAAACGGCTGCTAGAATCCTGACTAGAACCAAAAAAATGTATCATATTACTCCAGTGCTAGCCCCCCTAGACTGGCTTCCTGTCAAGGCAAGGGCTGATTTCAAGGTTTTACTGCTAACCTACAAAGCATTACATGGGCTTGCTCCTACCTATCTCTCTGATTTGGTCCTGCCGTACATACCTACACTTACGTTAGACGCAGGCCTCCTAATTGTCCCTAGAATTTCTAAGAAAACAGCTGGAGGCAGGGCTTTCTCCTATAGAGTCCCATTTTTATGGAATGGTCTGCCTACCCATGTGAGAGACGCAAACTCGGTCTCAACCTTTAAGTCTTTACTGAAGACTCATCTCTTCAGTGGGTCATATGATTGAGTGTAGTCTGGCCCAGGAGTGTGAAGGTGAACGGAAAGGCACTGGAGCAAAGAACCACCCTTGCTGTCTCTGCCTGGCCGGTTCCCCTCTCTCCACTGGGATTCTCTGCCTCTAACCCTATTACAGAGGCTGAGTCACTGGCTTACTGGTGCTCTTCCATGCTGTCCCTAGGAGGGGTGCGTTACTTAAATGTGTTTAGTCACTGACGTGGTCTTCCTGTCTGGGTTGGGGCCCCCCCTTGGGTTGTGCCGTGGCGGAGATCTTTGTGGGCTATACTCGGCCTTGTCTCAGGATGGTAAGTTAGTGGTTGAAAATATCCCTCTAGTGATGTGGGGGCTGTGCTTTGGCAAAGTGGGTGGGGTTATATCCTTCCTGTCGGCCCTGTCCGGGGGTGTCCTCGGATGGGGCCACAGTGTCTCCTGACCCCTCCTGTCTCAGCCTCCAGTATTTATGCTGCAGTAGTTTATGTGTCGGGGGGCTAGGGTCAGTTTATTATATCTGGAGTACTTCTCCTGTCCTATCCGGTGTCCTGTGTGAATTTAAGTATGCTCTCTCTAATTTTCTCTTTCTCTCTTTCTTTCTCTCTCGGAGGACCTGAGCCGTAGGACCATGCGTCAGGACTACCTGACATGATGACTCCTTGCTGTCCCCAGTCCACCTGGCCGTGCTGCTGCTCCAGTTTCAACTGTTCTGCCTGCGGATATGGAACCCTGACCTGTTCACCGGACGTGCTACCTGTCCCAGACCTGATGTTTTCAACTCTCTAGAGACAGCAAGAGTGGTAGAGATACTCTTTATGATCGGCTACGAAAGGCCAACTGACATTTACTCCTGAGGTGCTGACTTGTTGCACCCTCGACAACTACTGTGATTATTATTATTTGACCATGCTGGTCATTTATGAACATTTTAACATCTTGGCCATGTTCTGTTATAATCTCCACCCGGCACAGCCAGAAGAGGACTGTCCACCCCTCATAGCCTGGTTCCTCTCTAGGTTTCTTCCTAGGTTTTGGCCTTTCTAGGGAGTTTTTCATAGCCACCGTGCTTCTGCACCTGCATCGCTTGCTGTTTGGGGTTTTAGGCTGGGTTTCTGTACAGCACTTTGAGATATCAGCTGATGTACAAAGGGCTATATAAATACATTTGATTTGATTTGATTAAGGACAACAAAGTCAAGGTATTGGATTGACCATCACAAAGCCCTGACCTCAATCCTATAGATAATTTGTGGGCAGAACTGAAAAAGCGTGTGCGAGCAAGGAGACCTACAAACCTGACTCAGTTACACCAGCTCTGTCAGCTGGTGGAAGAAGGTGAGGACCAATGCGCAGCGTGGTAGGTGTCCATATTGTATTTAATACGAATACTGAACACTTGAACAAAAACAATAAAAACAATAAAAACGACAAAAACGAACAATCCTGAACGGTGCAGCAAAACACAGAACAGAAAATAATCACCCACAACTCAAAGGTGAAACCAGGCTACCTAAGTATGGTTCTCAATCAGGGACAACAGATTGACAACTGCCTCTGATTGAGAACCATACCAGGCCAAACACAGAAATCCCAAATTATAGAAAAAATAACATAGACTGCCCACCCCAACTCACACCCTGACCATACTAAAACAAAGATAAAACAAAGGAACTAAGGTCAGAACGTGACAAGGCCTCTACCCTCACAATGGCAGGTGCGCATTTCGCCCGTGTGCTGCCCCATATTTCAAAGCCATATCAAATATCTAGATTTTAAAATAGTTTCTATTGAGCTGAATATTGAGCTGATACCTCCAGAAAGCTGAGACCCTCCTCTCCTCGACAAGAACAAAAGGACAAAGCTGTGTTTTTCACGCAATTGCATTTTGAAATGTTATACGATCAGAACTTGTTTTTCTCTCGAGCGACTGAGGGAGAGGAAAGTGGTTCACTCATCACAGCAACAGGCCCCAGCGAGGGCACAGGGGCAAGGGAAGGGCAGACACTTTCATTACAGGATTTATGATGATAATGCACTTTTTTGTTAGACCAAATGTGATGTTTTAAGTGAGGTGAAAATGTAGAATTGGCTCTTTCTAAAATTATAGGCAACCTTTCTGGGGTTTTTTTTACGATACATGATCTTGGCTGTCTAACTGATTACTGAGTTGGAGCAGGTGTCTTTGCTGATGGCGCGTTTGATTATGAGTGTGAGGACACACCCTCTCCTCTCCAGATCTCCGGAGAGAGCTCGGTCACAATCAATCCAGTGTCAGTCAATGTCGGGATGAAAAACCTCACACACCCTATCATGGGGCAGGACACTCCTGCAGAGCCCCCCATAGGAACAGCAGAGGAGCAGGAAGGAGACAGGTCGGCCTCCAACAAGGCGTCCTCACCAGGACCCAACTTGGTCAACTTGTCTCTGCCCTTATAAAACGTAATCAAACATCACAGAAGGAGGTGTATTACATTGTTCACTTAGCCTTCCACAGAGATTAGATGTTTTTCCCTACATTTGATGGAAAACCCAAATAAGTTGTACCTGCTGCCAACCTGTCACTCAACTTTTTATATTTTTATATAAATGGCATAAAACTAAAACTGAGGGGGCTTAAGTTTGAACTGAGGGAGCTGAGCCCACTTTAACCCACATAAGCCTTCTTTAGCCCACTTTAGCCCCTCGTGGAGCCGGGTACACCCTCTGATCTTCTACCTGAATACCACCTTGACCTTTCCATAGCGCTCCTTCTCTACAGGTGTTTGATAACCTCTCATCTTCTACCTAAATACCTTCTCTACATATTCTACCTAAATACCTTCTCTACATCTTCTACCTAAATAACTTCTCTACATCTTCTACCTAAACATCTTCTCTACATCTTCTACCTAAATATCTTCTCTACATCTTCTATCTAAATAACTTCTCTACATCTTCTACCTAAATACCTTCTCTACATACTCTACCTAAATACCTTCTCTACATCCTCTACCTAAATACCTTCTCTAATGGGGAGGTGAAGGGGGAGATGAAGGGAGAGGTGAGGGGGAGGTGGAGGGGGGGTGAGGGGGGAGATGAGCTAAATTAGACAAATCGATAAATATTTTAGGACGGCTCATCTATTATTGACCGATGGCTTTACCTTACTGAACAGACTGGATATCAGTGGCTTTACCTTACTGAACAGACGGGATATCAGTGGCTTTACCTTACTGAACAGACTGGATATCAGTGGCTTTACCTTATTGAACAGACTGGATATCAGTGGCTTTACCTTACTGAACAGATGGATATCAGTGGCTTTACCTTACTGAACAGACTGGATATCAGTGGCTTTACCTTATTGAACAGACTGGATATCAGTGGCTTTACCTTATTGAACAGACTGGATATCAGTGGCTTTACCTTATTGAACAAACTGGATATCAGTGGCTTTACCTTATTGAACAGACTGGATATCAGTGGCTTTACCTTATTGAACAGATGGATTTCAGTGGCTTTACCTTACTGAACAGACTGGATATCAGTGGCTTTACCTTATTGAACAGACGGATATCAGTGGCTTTACCTTACTGAACAGACGGGATAACAGTGGCTTTACCTTACTGAACAGATGGGATATCAGTGGCTTTACCTTACTGAACAGACTGAATATCAGTGGCTTTACCTTACTGAACAGACTGGATATCAGTGGCTTTACCTTACTGAACAGACTGGATATCAGTGGCTTTACCTTACTGAACAGACTGGATATCAGTGGCTTTACCTTACTGAACAGACTGGATATCAGTGGCTTTACCTTACTGAACAGACTGGATATCAGTGGCTTTACCTTACTGAACAGACTGGATATCAGTGGCTTTACCTTACTGAACAGATGGATATCAGTGGCTTTACCTTACTGAACAGACTGGATATCAGTGGCTTTACCTTACTGAACCGACTGGATATCAGTGGCTTTACCTTACTGAACAGACGGGATATCAGTGGCTTTACCTTACTGAACAGACGGGATATCAGTGGCTTTACCTTACTGAACAGATGGATATCAGTGGCTTTACCTTACTGAACAGATGGGATATCAGTGGCTTCACCTTACTGAACAGACGGGATATCAGTAGCTTTACCTTACTGAACAGACTGGATATCAGTGGCTTTACCTTACTGAACAGACTGGATATCAGTGGCTTTACCTTACTGAATAGACTGGATATCAGTGGCTTTACCTTACTGAACAGACTGGATATCAGTGGCTTTACCTTACTGAACAGACTGGATATCAGTGGCTTTACCTTACTGAACAGACGGGATATCAGTGGCTTTACCTTACTGAACAGACTGGATATCAGTGGCTTTACCTTACTGAACAGATGGATATCAGTGGCTTTACCTTACTGAACCGACTGGATTTCAGTGGCTTTACCTTACTGAACAGACGGGATATCAGTGGCTTTACCTTACTGAACAGACGGGATATCAGTGGCTTTACCTTACTGAACAGATGGATATCAGTGGCTTTACCTTACTGAACAGATGGGATATCAGTGGCTTCACCTTACTGAACAGACGGGATATCAGTAGCTTTACCTTACTGAACAGACTGGATATCAGTGGCTTTACCTTACTGAACAGACTGGATATCAGTGGCTTTACCTTACTGAATAGACTGGATATCAGTGGCTTTACCTTACTGAACAGACTGGATATCAGTGGCTTTACCTTACTGAACAGACTGGATATCAGTGGCTTTACCTTACTGAACAGACGGGATATCAGTGGCTTTACCTTACTGAACAGACTGGATATCAGTGGCTTTACCTTACTGAACCGACTGGATATCAGTGGCTTTACCTTACTGAACAGACTGGATATCAGTGGCTTTACCTTACTGAACAGACTGGATATCAGTGGCTTTACCTTACTGAACAGACTGGATATCAGTGGCTTTACCTTATTGAACAGACGGGATATCAGTGGCTTTACCTTACTGAACAGACTGGATATCAGTGGCTTTACCTTACTGAACAGACTGGATATCAGTGGCTTTACCTTACTGAACAGATGGGATATCAGTGGCTTTACCTTACTGAACAGACAGGATATCAAGTCTCTCTCCAGTCTCCTCACCACCATGTCTTAGGCCTCTCCTTACCTTAACATGGGCCAGCAGGTAGGCTAGTGGTTAGAGCCTTGGACTTGTAACCGAAAGGTTGCTAAATCGAATCCCCGAGCTGACAAGGTAAAAATCTGTCGGTCGGCCCCTGAACAAGGCAGTTAACCCATTGTTCCTAGGCTGTCATTGAGAACAATAATTTCTTCTTAACTGACTTGCCTAGTTAAATAAAGGTAAAATACACATATATATATATTTTTTAAACCCTGCTATGCCAAGGAGCCCAAATACACAAGACAGAGGTGGCTGACCAGCAAAATCTCAACTTCAGCCTCAATAAATTCCTCAAAGGTACAGACATATGTGTAGATATGAAAGCCTATTCTAGCGTCTCAGGTTCAGATTATTTCTAGAAACATTAACGTTGATCATTATAGTTTCCTAACTGCACAATGCAAAGCTACTCTAGCATAGAACATAATGTTGTAGGCCCCAAATACAATCCTTTCACTAACCATATGGAAACCAATCAGAGGAGGCTGGTGGGAGGGATCTAGAGGAGGATGTCATGGCTGGAATGGAATTATTGGGACAGGATCAAGCACATGGCAATTACAATGAACCCGTCCTCCTATAGATCCTCCCACCAGCCTCCTCTGAACCCAATCTCTAAAAACAGATAACAGACACTGCCCTCAAAGTCAAAATCACATGATCTTATGCTGCCACATTAAATGAATGACTACACAATTAGAAAACAGGGTTCCCATAGGATAAACCCTTTTTGGATCAGAGCAGAAACATTTTTGGTTCCATGTAGAACCCTACTTTTAGAAAGGTGTGTGTGTGTGTGTGTGTGTGTGTGTGTGTGTGTGTGTGTGTGTGTGTGTGTGTGTGTGTGTGTGTGTGTGTGTGTGTGTGTGTGTGTGTGTGTGTGTGTGTGTGTGTGTGTGTGTGTGTGTGTGTGTGTGTGTGCGTGATACTCACTGGTTGTGTTTCCTGACATCTGGATGATGCATTTGCTGTCCTTCCCCATCTCTCTGGAGTTGAAGGGGCGGACCCGCACCGCCACCTTCACAGAGGCCCCGGACATGGTGCCTCCTGCCTGGGACCAGCCTTCTCTGAGCGCCTCTCAAAACGGGCCCAAACACAGGGCCTGGGAGACGGTGCCTCCTGCCTGGGACCAGCCTGCTCGGAGCGCCTCTCAAAACGGGCCCAAACACAGGGCCTGGGAGATGGATAGCAACACCTGTAAAAGAAAATGAACAGTAGAAAATGAACAGTAGAAAATGAACAGTAGAAAATGAACAGTAGAAAAGGTCAAATCCTGTGTGTGTTAACGTTAACTATCTGTGAGCTTTTCCCACTGCTATCAACCCTGTCTCTGTTTTTAGTATTGATGTGATATAGTTATACCCTATTACTGTGACTGAACCCTACGATTGGTTTCCAGTTGATCACCACAGAGTCAAATAGAGCAACGCTAAGAATCGTAAACATTATACTGTTTCTCCATGGTGTGACCTTATCGTAAACATTATACTGTTTCTCCATGGTGTGACCTTATCGTAAACATTATACTGTTTCTCCATGGTGTGACCTTATCGTAAACATTATACTGTTTCTCCATGGTGTGACCTCGTTGTAAACTTTATACTGTAGCTCCATGGTGTGACCTTATCGTAAACATTATACTGTAGCTCCATGGTGTGACCTTATCGTAAACATTATACTGTAGCTCCATGGTGTGACCTTGTCGTAAACATTATACTGTAGCTCCATGGTGTGACCTTATCGTAAACATTATACTGTAGCTCCATGGTGTGACCTTATCGTAAACATTATACTGTAGCTCCATGGTGTGACCTTGTCGTAAACATTATACTGTTTCTCCATGGTGTGATCTTGTCGTAAACATTATACTGTTTCTCAATGGTGTGACCTTGTTGTAAACATTATACTGTTTCTCCATGGTGTGACCTTGTTGTAAACATTATACTGTAGCTCCATGGTGTGACCTTGTCGTAAAGATTATACTGTAGATCCATGGTGTGACCTTATCGTAAACATTATACTGTAGCTCCATGGTGTGACCTTATCGTAAACATTATACTGTAGCTCCATGGTGTGACCTTATCGTAAACATTATACTGTAGCTCCATGGTGTGACCTTATCGTAAACATTATACTGTAGCTCTATGGTGTGACCTTATCGTAAACATTATACTTTAGCTCTATGGTGTGACCTTGTTGTAAACATTATACTGTAGCTCCATGGTGTGACCTTGTCGTAAACATTATACTGTAGCTCCATGGTGTGACCTTATCGTAAACATTATACTGTAGCTCCATGGTGTGATCTTGTCGTAAACATTATACTGTAGTTCTATGGTGTGACCTTGTCGTAAACATTATACTGTAGCTCCATGTTGTGACCTTGTCATAAACATTATGCTGTAGCTCCATGGTGTGACCTTGTCGTAAACATTATACTGTAGCTCTATGGTGTGACCTTGTTGTAAACATTATACTGTAGCTCCATGGTGTGACCTTATCGTAAACATTATACTGTAGCTCCATGGTGTGACCTTGTTGTAAACATTATACTGTAGCTCTATGGTGTGACCTTATCGTAAACATTATACTGTAGCTCTATGGTGTGACCTTATCGTAAACATTATACTGTAGCTCTATGGTGTGACCTTGTTGTAAACATTATACTGTAGCTCCATGGTGTGACCTTATCGTAAACATTATACTGTAGCTCTATGGTGTGACCTTGTTGTAAACATTATACTGTAGCTCCATGGTTTGACCTTATCGTAAACATTATACTGTAGCTCTATGGTGTGACCTTATCGTAAACATTATACTGTAGCTCCATGGTGTGACCTTGTCGTAAAGATTATACTGTAGCTCCATGGTGTGACCTTATCGTAAACATTATACTGTAGCTCCATGGTGTGACCTTGTCGTAAACTTTATACTGTAGCTCCATGGTGTGACCTTATCGTAAACATTATACTGTAGCTCCATGGTGTGACCTTATCGTAAACATTATACTGTTTCTCCATGGTGTGACCTTATCGTAAACATTATACTGTAGCTCCATGGTGTGACCTTATCGTAAACATTATACTGTAGCTCTATGGTGTGACCTTGTTGTAAACATTATGCTGTAGCTCCATGGTGTGACCTTATCGTAAACATTATACTGTTTCTCCATGGTGTGACCTTGTCGTAAACATTATACTGTAGCTCTATTGTGTGACCTTATCGTAAACATTATACTGTAGCTCTATGGTGTGACCTTGTCGTAAACATTATACTGTAGCTCTATGGTGTGACCTTGTTGTAAACATTATACTGTAGCTCTATGGTGTGACCTTATCGTAAACATTATACTGTAGCTCCATGGTGTGACCTCGTTGTAAACATTATACTGTAGCTCCATGGTGTGACCTTATCGTAAACATTATACTGTAGCTCCATGGTGTGATCTTGTCGTAAACATTATACTGTTTCTCCATGGTGTGACCTTATCGTAAACATTATACTGTAGCTCCATGGTGTGACCTTATCGTAAACATTATACTGTAGTTCTATGGTGTGACCTTATCGTAAACATTATACTGTAGCTCCATGGTGTGACCTTATCGTAAACATTATACTGTAGCTCCATGGTGTGACCTTATCGTAAACATTATACTGTAGCTCCATGGTGTGACCTTATCGTAAACATTATACTGTAGCTCCATGGTGTGACCTTATCGTAAACATTATACTGTAGCTCCATGGTGTGACCTTATCGTAAACATTATACTGTAGTTCCATGGTGTGACCTTATCGTAAACATTATACTGTAGCTCTATGGTGTGACCTTATCGTAAACATTATACTGTAGCTCCATGGTGTGACCTTGTTGTAAACATTATACTGTTTCTCCATGGTGTGACCTTATCGTAAACATTATACTGTAGCTCCATGGTGTGACCTTATCGTAAACATTATACTGTAGCTCTATGGTGTGACCTTGTTGTAAACATTATACTGTAGCTCCATGGTGTGACCTTATCGTAAACATTATACTGTAGCTCCATGGTGTGACCTTGTCGTAAACTTTATACTGTAGCTCCATGGTGTGACCTTATCGTAAACATTATACTGTAGCTCCATGGCGTGACCTTATCGTAAACATTATACTGTAGCTCCATGTTGTGACCTTATCGTAAACATTATACTGTAGCTCCATGGTGTGACCTTGTTGTAAACATTATACTGTAGCTCCATGGTGTGACCTTGTCGTAAACATTATACTGTAGCTCCATGGTGTGACCTTGTCGTAAACATTATACTGTTTCTCCATGGTGTGACCTTGTTGTAAACATTATACTGTAGCTCCATGGTGTGACCTTGTCGTAAACATTATACTGTTTCTCCATGGTGTGACCTTATCGTAAACATTATACTGTAGCTCCATGGTGTGACCTTATCGTAAACATTATACTGTAGCCCCATTGTGTGACCTTATCGTAAACATTATACTGTTTCTCCATGGTGTGACCTTGTCGTAAACATTATATTGTAGCTCCATGGTGTGACCTTGTCGTAAACATTATACTGTTTCTCCATGGTGTGACCTTATCGTAAACATTATACTGTAGCTCCATGTTGTGACCTTGTCGTAAACATTATACTGTAGCTCCATGGTGTGACCTTGTCGTAAACATTATACTGTTTCTCCATGGTGTGACCTTATCGTAAACATTATACTGTAGCTCTATGGTGTGACCTTATCGTAAACATTATACTGTAGCTCTATGGTGTGACCTTATCGTAAACATTATACTGTAGCTCCATGGTGTGACCTTGTCGTAAACATTATACTGTAGCTCTATGGTGTGACCTTGTTGTAAACATTATACTGTAGCTCCATGGTGTGACCTTATCGTAAACATTATACTGTAGCTCCATGGTGTGACCTTATCGTAAACATTATACTGTTTCTCCATGGTGTGACCTTATCGTAAACATTATACTGTAGCTCCACAGTGTTTCATGTTCACCTTGCGTGACTTTGCACCACTATTACACCAGGATATCTGCATCCCAAATGGCATCCTATTCCCTATGTAGTGCACTACTTTAGACCAGGGCCCCATAGGGGTCTCTAATCAAAAGTAGTGCACTATAAAGGCAATAGGGTGCCATTTGGCCCGCAGGTCAGATCACAAAGCCCTTCTGCTGCGTTTCCATTAACAGGAAGGAGGTATAGTGATTCAAGAAACCTCTTCTCCTGGAAGGATAAAGCTCATAAATTACATTAGATCAGCTACAGTAGCTAAGATCCTTGATCACTAAAGATGTAGTACTCCCTCCCTCTGCTCTGTCCGTTAATATCACTATGGCAACCTACTCCTCCGAGAGTCATCGAGCACTCTCAAATCTATAATCTTATTTAAGGGTGATGACCACTGAATTGTAAGAGAGCAGAGAGAGAGAGAGAGAGAGAGAGTATAAACATATGTTTCCCATGCTAATAAAACGTAAAACCTCAAATAATGCATGCAGAGCAGAATTAGGCCGATACCCGCTAATTATCAAAATCCAGAAAAGAGCCGTTAAATTCTATAACCATCTAAAAGGAAGCAATTCCCAAACCTTCCATAACAAAGCCATCATCTACTGAGAGATGAACCTGGAGAAGAGTCATGGGGCTCTGTTTACAAACACAAACACACCCCACAGAGCCCCAGGTCAGCAACACAAGTAGACCCAACAAAATCATGAGAAATCCAAAAGATTTGACACATTGAAAAGAATTAACAAAAAAACTGAGCAAACTAGAATGCTATTTGGCCCTAAACAGAGATTATACGGTGGCAGAATACCTGACCACTGTGAATGACCCAAACTTAAGGAAAGCTTTGACTATGTATAGACTCAGTGTGCATAGCCTTGCTATTGAGAAAGGCCATCGTAGGCAGACCTGGCTCTCAAGAGAAGACAGGCTATGTGCACACTGCCCACAAAACGAGGTGGAAACTGAGCTGCACATCCTAACCTCCTGCCCAATGTATGATCATATTAGAGACACATACAGTGCCTTCGGAAAGTATTCAGACCCCTTGACTTTGTCCACATTTTGTTACGTTACAGCCTTATTCTAAAATGGATTAAACAGAAACAAATCCTCATCAATCCACACACACCCCATAATGACACACTACCCCATAATGACACAATACCCATAATGACACAATACCCCATAATGACACACTACATGAGTGAGTCATTATGGGGTATTGAGTCATTATGGGGTATTGAGTCATTATGGGGTAGTATGTCATTATGGGGTAGTGAGTCATTATGGGGTAGTGTGTCATTATGGGGTAGTGAGTCATTATGGGGTGTTGAGTCATTATGGGGTAGTATGTCATTATGGGGTAGTGAGTCATTATGGGGTAGTGTGTCATTATGGGGTGTTGAGTCATTATGGGGTAGTATGTCATTATGGGGTAGTGAGTCATTATGGGGTAGTGTGTCATTATGGGGTAGTGAGTCATTATGGGGTGTTGAGTCATTATGGGGTAGTATGTCATTATGGGGTAGTGAGTCATTATGGGGTAGTGTGTCATTATGGGGTAGTGAGTCATTATGGGGTAGTGAGTCATTATGGGGTATTGAGTCATTATGGGGTAGTGTATTTAGATTGATTGGGGGAATTTAAATACATTTTAGAATAACGCAGTAACCTAACAAAATGTGGAAAAAGGGGTCTGAATATGTTCCCGAAGGCACTGGATTCCCCTCAGATTACACAGACCCACAAAGAATTCAACAACACATCCAATTTTGATAAACTCCCATATCTACTGGGTGAAATACCACAGTGTACCATCACAGCAGCAAGATTTGTGACCTGTTGCCATATTGATTTATCTTCCCTTTTGTAGTTGAACTCTTTGCACATCGCTACAACAATGTATATAGACATAATATGACATTTGAAATGTCTTAAATTGAATTAAATTGAGAAAGAAACACAGACAGATGGAGAGAGACAGAGAAACAGAGAGAGAGAGAGAAAGAAACAGAGAGAGAGAGAGAAAGAAACAGAGAGAGAAAGAGAGAGAGAAACAGAGAGAGAGAGAAAGAAACAGAGAGAGAGAGAGAAAGAAAGAAAGAAAGAAAGAGAGAGAGAGAGAGAGAGAGAGAGAGAGAGAGAGAGAGAGAGAGACAGAGAGAGAGAGAGAGAAAGGAAAATGAGTGACAACGGAACCTGTCTAATCTCAGAACCCAGACCCAAATCTCATGTCAACTGGCCAGCTACTTAATTTGTGTTTAATCGCGAGAGACCTGTCATTCAATTAAATCCATCTGTGTACAAACAAGGCCTCACATCCCCTGGCCCAGACCACCACCAGTGGGCTACAATAGAGGGCGCCTGACTGTGTGGCTGTCTCATGAAAGGAGCATGCATGGTCAGCTCCAGCCGAGGGGAGATGGGAACCTAGCCTAGCGACAACAATAGAAGTGCAGCCACAGCTGAATGACAGGCCGCTTCCTAGGATTACCCTGGTCCAATGACACAGAGACAGACCAGTCAGTCAATCAGTCAGTCAATCAGTCACCCTGGTCCAATAACACAGAGACAGACCAGTCAGTCAATCAGTCAGTCAGTCAGTCAGTCAGTCAGTCACACTAGCCCAATAACACAGAGACAGACCAGTCAATCAGTCAGTCAGTCAGTCAGTGAGTCAGTCAGCCAGCAAGTCACACTAGCTCAATAACACAGAGACAGACCAGTCAATCAGTCAGTCAGTCAATCAGTCAGTCAGTCAATCAGTCAGTCAGTCAGTCAATCAGTCAGTGAGTCAGTCAGCCAGTCAGCCAGCAAGTCACACTAGCCCAATAACACAGAGACAGACCAGTCAATCAGTCAGTCAGTCAGTCAGTCAGTCATAACACAACAGACTAGACCAGACCGTCCGTCAGTCAGTCAGTCACAACAGACATAGACTAGACCAGTCAGTCACAACAGACATAGACTAGACCAGTCAGTCACAACAGACTAGACCAGTCAGTCACAACAGACACAGTGCAGATCAGGGTTCAAGACTGGGAGAATACAGGACCTGTAAATAATTTCTGGATAGGATATAATCATATTTCTATAGCAATTAGTTATCAATGAGTTACATACAGTAGGATTACATGCTCAGCTGTCTCTGTAAGGGACTATATTGCATTTCACAGTGTATTTTGACATACTATATTTGGAGATGTGTTTGTGTGCTGTTGAAATCAATGAAAAACCATTAAAAGGCATTATAATAGTGAACGATAATTCACCAGCCTCCCTGTTCGCGTCATTAATATGACCTACTGTTTGACACTATGACAAAATATCTAAAATAATGTTTGGATTTGACGTATAGAATCATAAGCACAATACTAATAGGCCTATAACATATTGGTATAAACACTAATATCACCATGACGGTGGTTGGTGTAAAAACTGCACCGCCACACAAGGCGTAGTTCCTTTCTCCTCATTGGCTGCCCCCTAAGGCCCCTATGGTGTCGGGAACACAAATCAGGATATAAATAGCCTTCAAGTTACCCGACCAGTTCCCAATGTTAAACCATTACCATATCCAAATATAACCTAGTCTATTAATATTTTACTGAGTATGGAATAAAAAAATAAAAACAATTGGAATCATTGTAATCGATTTCCACCATAACACCATAATATCACCATAACATCACCATAACACCATAATATC
>NC_143026.1:93207320-93227320 GCF_057628025.1 Oncorhynchus mykiss | reverse complement strand
GTTTGTATCAAGAACGGTCCACCACCCAAAGGACATCCAGTCAGCTTGACACAACTGTGGGAAGCATTGGAGTCAACAGGGGCCAGCATTCCTGTGGAACAGGAGGGGGGGTGGGGAGGGGAGGGGGGGCAACTCACTATTAGGAAGGTGTTCTTAATGTTTTGTACGCTGTATGTATAATAATGTATAAATGATGGATGGATATGCAGTATTTTATCCTAGATAGTAGCTTCATCTTACCGTAAGATAATTTCCCTATGAGATGCCGATAGAGCAGTATTATTACACCTTGTTTAATATATAGACAGACCATTTCTGATACGGTGATTCTGTAAATAAAAGACGCCCTTTTCACCCTGTACTGTCTCTCTGTTGGAGTGCAGGGTTTATGGATCCCTCCCAAATGGTACCCTATTCCTACGGCGCACTACTTTGACCAGGGGCTCTGGTCCAAAAGTAGGGCACTAAATAGGGAATAGGGTGCAATTTGGGACGGTGATTATATCCCATCCCCAAAATGTGAGAGGAAATCTCCTTCTGCTCTTTTTTCAGTAAATCCCGTTTCAAGACACCAGTGTAATCCTCTCTCGGTGGTAGGGATTGGAGAATGAGGCGCGGGTGAGGACATCATGAACACAGCTCTTCTTGTTGAGTCAGCTTTGGCTTAGCCCCACAAAGGGGTTGAATCGAGGTATTTTCTCAACAATTCAATTATCTTTGGGAATAATAGGTGTAATATTTATCGTAACTTCATTACAGTACAGCATTGTGTTGGTCTACTTATTGAATACGTGTAGAATCACCTCACAGTTGGGGGAGGCAGCTAGCCTAGTGGTTAGAGCATTGGCCTTGTAACCGAGAGGTGGTTAGAGCATTGGCCTTGTAACCGAGAGGTGGTTAGAGCATTGGACTTGTAACCGAGAAGTGGTTAGAGCATTGGCCTTGTAACCGAGAGGGGGTTAGAGCATTGGCCTTGTAACCGAGAGGTGGTTAGAGCATTGGCCTTGTAACCGAGAGGTGGTTAGAGCATTGGACTTGTAACCGAGAGGTGGTTAGAGCATTGGCCTTGTAACCGAGAGGTGGTTAGAGCATTGGCCTTGTAACCGAGAGGTGGTTAGAGCATTGGCCTTGTAACCGAGAGGTGGTTAGAGCATTGGCCTTGTAACCGAGAGGTGGTTAGAGCATTGGCCTTGTAACCGAGAGGTGGTTAGAGCATTGGACTTGTAACCGAGAGGTTGCAAGATCAAATCTCTGAGCTGACAAGGTAAACATTTGTCATTCTGCCCCTGAACAAGGCAGTTAACCCCCTGTTACTAGGCCATCATTGTAAATAAGAATTTGTTCAAAACTGATTGTGTTGGTCTACTTACTGAAGATGTGTAGAAGGTTATCAGCTATTTATTTCGTCAAAATGGTAACCAATGTATTTGTCCTACTGATGTACACAACCAGCTCCACATTTACAAAATGAAAGAAAAATTATACAACATTTTCTAAATTAATAAACAACAAAAAAGGAAGATATCTTGATTGCATACAGTATGTCTTCACAACCCAGAGTTAAAGAAGTCCTCCAGTGATTTAAAAAAAAACTTTTCCTTTTGAAAATAAATATCCCATGTATAAATACACTAAAGCACGTCAAACTCGTTCCACAGAGGAGCGGGTGTCCGCTGGTTTTTGGTTTCTCCGTTCAATTAAAACCTAGACAACAAGGTGAAGGGAGTTCCTTACTAATCAGTGACCTTAATTAATCAATCGAGTCCGAGAGAGGAGCAAAAAAAAAAAACTGAGACACTTGGCCCTCCGTGGAATGAGTTTGACACCTCAATGAGTTGGTCTGATGGGACGTTGTGATGTCACCAGCATCCCTCTTGCTTGAGGAACCTCAATGAGTTGGTCTGATGGGACGTCGTGATGTCACCAGCATCCCTCTTGCTTGAGGAACCTCAATGAGTTGGTCTGATGGGACGTCGTGATGTCACCAGCATCCCTCTTGCTTGAGGAACCTCAATGAGTTGGTCTGATGGGACGTCGTGATGTCACCAGCATCCCTCTTGCTTGAGGAACTTCAATGAGTTGGTCTGATGGGACGTCGTGATGTCACCAGCATCCCTCTTGCTTGAGGAACTTCAATGAGTTGGTCTGATGGGACGTCGTGATGTCACCAGCCTCCCCCTCGCTTGAGGAACCTCAATGAGTTGGTCTGATGGGACGTCGTGATGTCACCAGCCTCCCCCTCGCTTGAGGAACTTCAATGAGTTGGTCTGATGGGACGTCGTGATGTCACCAGCCTCCCCCTCGCTTGAGGAACTTCAATGAGTTGGTCTGATGGGACGTCGTGATGTCACCAGCATCCCCCTCGCTTGAGGAACTTCAATGAGTTGGTCTGATGGGACGTCGTGATGTCACCAGCCTCCCCCTCGCTTGAGGAACTTCAATGAGTTGGTCTGATGGGACGTCGTGATGTCACCAGCCTCCCCCTCGCTTGAGGAACTTCAATGAGTTGGTCTGATGGGACGTCGTGATGCCACCAGCCTCCCCCTCGCTTGAGGAACTTCAATGAGTTGGTCTGATGGGACGTCGTGATGTCACCAGCATCCCCCTCGCTTGAGGAACTTCAATGAGTTGGTCTGATGGGACGTCGTGATGTCACCAGCCTCCCCCTCGCTTGAGGAACCTCAATGAGTTGGTCTGATGGGACGTCGTGATGTCACCAGCCTCCCCCTCGCTTGAGGAACTTCAATGAGTTGGTCTGATGGGACGTCGTGATGTCACCAGCCTCCCCCTCGCTTGAGGAACCTCAATGAGTTGGTCTGATGGGACGTCGTGATGTCACCAGCCTCCCCCTCGCTTGAGGAACTTCAATGAGTTGGTCTGATGGGACGTCGTGATGTCACCAGCCTCCCCCTCGCTTGAGGAACCTCAATGAGTTGGTCTGATGGGACGTCGTGATGTCACCAGCCTCCCCCTTGCTTGAGGAACAACAGAGGAGCGATAGAGAACAAATGATAAATATCCTGACAAACTCCCCAGTCCCTGCTGGTGACAAGAATACCTATAACATTATGCTGCCACCACAATACTGATGCTGCCACAACAATACTGATGCTGACACCACACTAATTATGCTGCCACCACAATACTGATGCCGCCAGCACACTAATGATGCTGCCACCATAATACTGATGCTGCCACCACAATAATGATGCTGCCACCATAATACTGATGCTGCCACCATAATACTGATGCTGCCACCACAATAATGATGCTGCCACCACAATAATGATGCTGCCATCACAATACTGATGCTCCCACCACAATAATGATGCTGCCACCACAATACTGATGCTGCCACCACACTAATGATGCTGCCACCATAATACTGATGCTGCCACCCCAATACTGATGCTGCCACCATAATACTGATGATGAAAACCACAATAGTGATGCTGCCACCACAACACTGATGATGAAAACCACAATACTGATGCTGCCACCACAACACTGATGATGAAAACCACAATACTGATGCTGCCACACAATACTGATGCTGCCACCACAATACTGATGCTGCCACCACAATACTGATGCTGCCACCACATTAATGATGCTGCCACCATAATACTGATGCTGCCACCACAATACTGATGCTGCCACCACAATACTGATGCTGCCACCACAATACTGATGCTGCCACCACAATAATGACGCTGCCACCACAATACTGATGCTGCCACCACACTAATGATGCTGCCACCATAATACTGACGCTGCCACCACAATACTGATGCTGCCACCACAATACTGATGCTGCCACCCCAATAATGATGCTGCCACCACTATACGGATGCTGCCACCACAATACTGATGCTGCCACCACAATACTGATGCTGCCACCACAATACTGATACTGCTACCACAATAATGATGCTGCCACCACAATACTGATGCTGCCACCACACTAATGATGCTGCCACAACAATACTGATGCTGCCACCACAATACTGATGCTGCCACCACACTACTGATGCTGCCACAACAATTTTAATGCTGCCACCACAATACTGATGCTGCCACCACAATACCGATGCTGCCACCACAATATGGATGCTGCCCCAACAATTCTAATGCTGCCACAACAATACTGATGCTGCCACCAAAATACTGATACTGCCACCACAATAATGATGCAGACACCACAATAATGATGCTGCCACCCCAATAATGATGCTGCCACACCAATAATGATGCTGCCACCACAAAGACCTCGTCTTTCCCTAAATAATTACATCTATATTGTTGATTAATACAGTAGTGGTGTATACAGAACACATCATCACATCATCCACACAGTAAATGGTTAAATGAAGCTGTGTAGATTCTAGGCCTGGCTACAGTCTATTGTTGATGAGGTTTGCTCCATAATAATGGCTAGTGGACAGGATGTATAGCTGTCTAGCTGGCTGATCTAGAAGGTACCGTGCTACTGTAAGGGCAGGCATGCTGGGGTCACTCAGGTTTCAGCCGGGCTGTAACACAATGACATTGTATCATGGTCTATCTCTCAGAGCCATACTGCCACAGCCTCAGGCCTATACATATACACCCATCAGATGAAGAAGGAATATTGTTTAAAAACTACAGAGGCAAACTGATATTCTATCCTCTCCTCTCCTCATTTCCTCTCCTACTCTCTCACATTTCCTCTCCTCTCCTCATTTCCTCTCCTACTCTCTCACATTTCCTCTCCTCTCCTCATTTCCTCTCCTAATCTCTCACATCTCCTCTCCTCTCCTCATTTCCTCTCCTACTCTCTCACATCTTCTCTCCTCATTTCCTCTCCTAATCTCTCACATCTCCTCTCCTAATTTCCTCTGCTACTCTCACACATCTCCTCTCCTCATTTCCTCTCCTACTCTCTCACATCTCCTCTCCTCTCCTCATTTCCTCTCCTACTCTCTCACATCTCCTCTCCTCTCCTCATTTCCTCTCCTACTCTCTCACACCTCCTCTCCTAATTTCCTCTGCTACTCTCACACATCTCCTCTCCTCATTTCCTCTCCTACTCTCGCACATCCTCTCTCCTCATTTCCTCTCCTACTCTCGCACATCTCCTCCCCTCATTTCCTCTCCTACTCTCTCACATCTCCTCTCCTCATTTCCTCTCCTACTCTCGCACATCTCCTCTCCTCATTTCCTCTCCTACTCTCTCACATCTCCTCTCGTCATCTCCTCTCCTCATTTCCTCTCCTACACTCTCTCCTCTCCTCTCCTTTCTATTCCTCTCCTATCCTCCTCACTTCTCTCCTCTCCTCTCCTTTCTGTTCCTCTCCTCTCTCTCTGTCCTCTCCTTCCTTTGCTCTCTCCTCTACTCCCTCTCCATTCCTCTCCACTTCTCTACTCCCTCTCCATTCCTCTCTCCTCCTCTCTCCTCTCCTTTAAGTCTCAGTTGAGTGGTACTGTCGCTGTAAATAATGTATTGGTAGAATGAGCTGTTGCTGCTAGGCCAGTATCTGACATGTTTTCTTAAAGAGACGTTACAAACCACCTTTACTTCCCCTTTACTCTTTATGGTCTATAAAATCACTGCGTAATCCTCACAGACAAAGACGTTATTTCGAGTAATGAACAAGATGAGTTACTTTACCACACAGTTATCTATTCCATACACCTGATTTAGCTACAAATGAGACACAAACTAGGTCCAGGAGAGATACTTGTGAGGTGTAAAGAGACAGATCTAGATTCAAATCTGTGTTTAAAAGACGTCTCCGAAACTACCTCCTCATGTCGCCATCTACACCACATACCCCCCTCCCCCCCCCCCCCCACACACACACACACCCCCTCTGAGTGGTGCAGTATAAAGACAATAGCTCTCCCACGACACCTGGCCCTGCAAAAAATACTCACACATTTTAGTGAATCATTGCATTAATCAAATGTGACTCTGCAAGGTGTCGAAAGCGTTCCACAGGGATGCCGGCCCATCTTTCTCCAATGCTTCCACAGGGATGCCGGCCCATCTTGACTCCAATGCTTCCCACAGTTGTGTCAAGTTGGCTGTATGTCCTTTGGGGGGTGGACCATTCTTGATACAAACAGGAAACTGTTGAGCGTGAAAAACCCAGCAGCGTTGCAGTTCTTGACACAAACCGGTGCGCCTGGCACCTACTACCATACCTCGTTCAAAGGCACTTCAATATTTTGTCTGGCCCATTCACCCTCTGAATGGCACACATACACAATCCATGTCTCAATTGTTTCAAGGCTTAAAAATCCTTCCTTAACATGTCTACTCCCCTTCCTCTACACCGATTGAAGTGGATTTAACAAGTGACATCATCAAGGGATCATAGCTTTCACCTGGATTTACCTGGTCAGTCTGTGTTATTGAAAGAGCAGGAGTTCTTAATGTTTTGTACAGTCAGTGTATATACATGGTGTTTCCAGAATGATAATAGCTGCACTCACATGAATCAAGAATACAGCTTCGGCCACACCACGTCTAGTGTAAAAGTTGCAAATCTAATGTTAAAGAGAGATAAATCTCACTAGACATATTTTACTAACATATATCCCCCTGAAAACTAGTTGCTTTATACATGGTACTCGGCTCGTGGGTTCATTCTGTATACAGAGTAAAAGAGAGGTCAACAAACCTCTATCACTGTCTGTAACCACTATCTTACGCAACCCTTTACTTGCCTGCCTTGGGGGCGGTGCCATCCACAGTATTCCACAGAATATCTGCACACAGACCAGACTTAAAAGCAGAGTCCGTTTGTTTTACTCTTTAGACTAGCAGAACCCGTTTTGTTCCACCCTTTAGACTAGCAGAACCCGTTTTGTTCCACTCTTTAGACTAGCAGAACCCGTTTGTTCCACTCTTTAGACTAGCAGAACCCGTTTTGTTCCACTCTTTAGACTAGCAGAACCCGTTGGTTCCACTCTTTAGACTAGCAGAACCCGTTGGTTCCACTCTTTAGACTAGCAGAACCCGTTGGTTCCACTCTTTAGACTAGCAGAACCCGTTTGTTCCACTCTTTAGACTAGCAGAACCCGTTTGTTCCACTCTTTAGACTAGCAGAACCCGTTTTGTTCCACTCTTTAGACTAGCAGAACCCGTTTGTTCCACTCTTTAGACTAGCAGAACCCGTTTTGTTCCACTCTTTAGACTAGCAGAACCCGTTTGTTCCACTCTTTAGACTAGCCCAGGTAGTCCTGCAGTAATGGAGCCTGGGTCGACCGTGAGTGCAGTGAGGAGTAGCAGGGTTCTGTGTGGCACAGAGATACGGCCTGCTCTGATTGTCATCAAGGAAGGAAAGATACACAAAATCCTCCCAGACTCCAGTGGTTCTACTGGGGATACTGCTGCTGGCTGTGAGGTAGGTATTGATTGGCTCTCTGGCTTCTGCTCAATTTGGTATTTTATTTTTATTTATTTTTTTGTGTTAATTATGACTTTGTTTGTTCAGAATGTTTGCGTAATAATTTCCTATGAAGAAAAACACTTCCCAGTTCAACTAGTTCTCACAGTTTAACGTCAGAATTAGACGTTAATGTTTCTCAAAACGTCAAATTTTGAAGTTGTTGCAAACTTCAAATTTCAAAGTGTTTTAGGTTAAGTTTAGGTATTAATGCAACATTTTTAAGGTTAGGGTTAATTTCAGGCATTAACTCAGAATGGTTAAGGTTTGGGATAGGTTTAAAACAAAAATCTCAAAAACAAAAAATTATATAGCTGGATTTGAACTTGCGACCTTTGGAATCAGAGGCAGATTCACCCACTATCCCTGTCCACAGCACCTAACCAAAACCAAAACGTACTTGAACGTAACAGCGCTCACTGTTGCCCCTAGTGGCTGGTTTCCACGTCATCTCCTGACATACTCAAACATGGATGGAAGTCAAATACTGAATTAAGCTAGCAGTGTTATTAAAAGTGCTATTGAAACATTCAGTTAAAGTGTTAAGCAGGGCTTGTAACCAAAATGTTTTTCTCATCATTTTCTTTGTTTTGTTCCACAGTTCCGACAAGCAAAATAAAAAAAATCGAAAGATTAATCCATTCTTCTCTAGTTAAAAATCTCTCTCCCTAATTTCTGAATCACGCTGTAATGCCAGTAGGCTACTCTGCTTCCAAGGGGGAAGGGCCTACAAAGGTTAGCCTGTAGGCCTAATTAAATACAAATTCAAAGCAGATTATCTACACCTTGAATTTGTGATTCACCACCATTCTCACACTCCGTGCGCGCGTCTGCGCTTGCTGCTGAGGAGAGCGAGAGAAAGTTGCACAGTAGCCTGCATTTGACCGAGCCAACATTCTTCTCATCTGAGTCCACTACAATATACCCATCTGTCCTCCAACTGTCATTTTACTTAAATGTAAAAAAAATTGGAGGCCATTTTAATTGAAGTAAAGATGGAGGCCATTTTAATTGAAGTAAAGATGGAAGCCATTTTAATTGAAGTAAAGATGGAGGCCATTTTAATTTAATTAAAGATGGAGGCCATTTTAATTAAAGTAAAGATGGAGGTCATTTTAAAGATGGAGGCCATTTTAATTAAAGTAAAGATGGAGGTCATTTTAAAGATGGAGGCCATTTTAATTGAAGTAAAACACAGGCTACTGTGCAACTTTCAGGTAGGATTGACCCCCTCCCCCTCCCTGCCCATCATTATGCACACCTGTCACCTTCGCTATGCGCATCAGCGCTCATTGGACTCATTGGACTCATTGGACTCACCTGGACTCATTGGACTCACCTGGACTCATTGGACTCACCTGGACTCATTGGACTCATTGGACTCACCTGGACTCATTGGACTCATTGGACTCATTGGACTCACCTGGACTCATTGCCTTCCCTACATCTGTCTGTTGCTCTGTTTCATCCCCGTGTCAGCATTAATGTTGTTTCGTTTCCCCTGTCCAGACGCTGTCCGTATTCTGTTTTTATGTCCGTTGTTCCATTAAAACTCCCTGCACTTGCTTCCCCAGTGTCTGTCACTAAAATTATACAGTTTTGGAACTTACATTTATTTTTCTATTTATAATCATTTGTTTTATCATTCTTATTATTGTATATGTTGTTATTATTGTAAGCCTATTTATTAATCAAAACCAGTTATTTAAATATGCAAAATATGTTTTGTTTAATTCTGTTGAGATGTTTGTTAAATAAAGTTAATTGTGTTATCAGTATTTAGTTTAAAATGTAAAATAAATAACAGTAGGCTATTGCTGTCATTTGTTGGGTGCAATAGGCACTAGCCTGTGTTGGATATTGCTGTCATTTGTTGGGTGCAATAGGCACTAGCCTGTGTTGGATATTGCTGTAGTATTGCCTATTCAAAACTGTTGTGAAGGTTTAAACCAGTTCACGAGTGTTTTTGTTTCATTCTGTTGAGCCATTTTCTTTGGCCAAATTCAGTTCCAACTGTAATGCAGTTTTTGCCGTAATATAATATAATATAATACAATATAATGTAATACAATATAATATAATATAATAGCCTGCTCGTATTTTCCCTATAAACATTGGCTTGACTTTTTATATTACCCTAAAAAAGTTTACAAACTTTTGTGAAGGTTTGGTGTGGTGTGGCTATTATTAAGAATTAGCTATTGCAGGAAAAATCAAAGAATGTTTTAGGCCTACCAGAGCTACTTCTATAATGTAATAATATAATGCTTATCTTTTATACAAAATTAAATTAAATTAAATAAATAAAAAAGTTGTGGCGTGAACCAGAAAACCAGTCAGTATCTGGTGTGACCACCATTTGCCTTACACAGCACGACATCTCCTTCGCATAGAGTTGATCAGGCTGTCGATTGTGGCCTGTGGAATGTTGTCCCACTCCTTTTCAATGGCTGTGCGAAGTTGCTGGATATTATTGGGAACTGGAAAACGCTGTCGTTCCAGCGCATCCCAAACATGCTCAATGGGTGACATCTTCCAGGAATGGTGTACAGATCCTTTGCGACACGGGGCCGTGTCACATGAGGTGATGGCAGCGAATGAATGGCACAACAATGGACCTCAGGGTGTCGTCACGATAAAATTAAATTGTGTTTGTTGTCCATAGCTTATGCCTGCCCATACCATAACACCACCGCCACCATGGGGCACTCAATCCAGCCATACCCCATCCAAAAACGTGGATGAACAGAGAATTCGTACCATGCTGACAGCCCATACCGCAGCATTCGATGTCAGCAGAACGAACCCAGACGACTCGGTGTCGCGCAACGTGTACGAGTAATTCAGACTCATGATGCATGTGGCAAGAACTACAGACTATCACGGACAACAAAGGCACAACCAGCTATGTGGTGCCCAACGAAGTCTCCCTCCCAGATGAGCTTGACATGCTCGCTTCAAGGCAGACAATACCGAGCCGTCCAGGAAGGCGCTCCAGATGACCAGGTGCTTTTGCTCTCCGAAGCAGTTGGACAGTGTATACCGTGTGTATCCTGTACATAAGACTAATACAACTGGAAACTTAAAACTTGGTTCTCTGGCTCACTTCCTCCCCCTGTTGGAGAGAAAAGATACTGTCATTCAGTGTATTTATTTCTCACCCATTTGTAGTTCAATCGGGGCTATTTTGTGGCCTAGATTGCTGAAAAATTTAATTACACTGTAATAACATCTGTATTACTACATCTGTGTCCCAAATACCACCCTATTCCCTACATAGTGCACTACGTTTTGACCAGAGTCCTATGAGTCCTAAGGGGCCCTGGTCAAAAGTAGTCCACTATATAGGGAATGAGGTGCAATTTGGCCATTACTGATTGAGCATTACTATGAAGGTGTATAACTATTTTTAATGGTGTATCTTAACCCTGGTCCTGGGACCCAAGAGTGTGCACATGTTTGTTTAATTAATCCCTAGCACTACACAGCTGATTCAAATCCTCAACTCATCATCAAGTTTGGATGATTTGAATCAGGTAAGGCAAAAAAAAATAAAAAAAATAAAACCCTTTGGGTCCCCAGGACCAGGTTATAAATTATAAATAGTTATACGTGTTCATGGTAATGGCCAGGACCAGGATTGAGATACACTGTTCTATAACGTAGCGTTACTGACGTAGCATTACTGACGTAGCATTACTGACGTAGCATTATAGCTGACGTAGCATTATTGCTGACGTAGCATTACTGACGTAGTTTTAATGATGTAGCATTGCTGACGTGGCATTGCTGACTTGGCATTACTGACGTGGCCTTACTGCCGTAGCATTGCTGACGTAGCATTGCTGACGTAGCATTACTGACGTAGCATTACTGACGTAGCATTACTGACGTGGCTTTACTGACGTAGCATTGCTGACGTAGCATTACTGACGTGGCCTTACTGACGTAGCATTACTGACGTAGCATTACTGACGTAGCATTACTGACGTGGCTTTACTGACGTAGCATTGCTGACGTAGCATTACTGACGTGGCCTTACTGACGTAGCATTACTGACGTAGCATTACTGATGTAGCATTACTGACGTAGCATTACTGACGTGGCTTTACTGACGTAGCATTGCTGACGTAGCATTACTGACGTGGCCTTACTGACGTAGCATTACTGACGTAGCATTACTGACGTAGCATTACTGATGTAGCATTACTGACGTAGCATTGCTGACGTAGCATTGCTGACGTAGCATTACTGACGTAGCATTACTGATGTAGCATTACTGACGTGGCTTTACTGATGTAGCTTCAGATCAGTATGGGCTCCCAAGTGGTGCAGTGGTAATAAGGCACTGCATCTCAGTGCAAGAGGTGTCACTACTGGTTCGTATCCAGGCTGAATCACATCTGGCCATGATTGGGAGTCCCATAGAGTGGCGCAGAATAGTCCCAGCGTCGCCGGGGTAGGCCGTCATTGAAAATAAGAATTTGTTCTTAGCTGACTTGCCTAGTTAAATAAAGGTACAAATAAATACATTTACTGATGTAGCTTTACTGTGATTTGTATTTATTATGGATCCCCATTAGTTCCTGCCAAGGCAGCAGCTACTCTTCCTGGGGTTTATTATGGAAACCCATTAGTTCCTGCCAAGGCAGCAGCTACTCTTCCTGGGGTTTATTATGGATCTCGAATAGTTCCTGCCAAGGCAGCAGCTACTCTTCCTGGGGTTTATTATGGTTCCCCATTAGTTCTTGTCAAGGCAGCAGCTACTCTTCCTGGGGTGTATTATGGATCCCCATTAGTTCCTGCCAAGGCAGCAGCTACTCTTCCTGGGGTTTATTATGGATCCCCATTAGTTCTTGCCAAGGCAGCAGCTACTCTTCCTGGGGTTTATTATAGATCCCCATTAGTTCCTGCCAAGGCAGCAGCTACTCTTCCTGGGGTTTATTATGGATCCCCATTAGTTCCTGTTGAGGCAGTAGCTACTCTTCCTGGTATTTATTATGGATCCCCATTAGTTCCTGCCAAGGCAGCAGCTACTCTTCCTGGTATTTATTATGGATCCCCATTAGTTCCTGCCAAGGCAGCAGCTACTCTTCCTGGGGTTTATTATGGATCCCCATTAGTTCCTGTTGAGGCAGTAGCTACTCTTCCTGGTATTTATTATGGATCCCCATTAGTTCCTGCCAAGGCAGCAGCTACTCTTCCTGGTATTTATTATGGATCCCCATTAGTTCCTGCCAAGGCAGCAGCTACTCTTCCTGGGGTTTATTATGGATCCCCATTAGTTCCTGCCAAGGCAGCAGCTACTCTTCCTGGGCTTTATTATGGATCCCCATTAGTTCCTGCCAAAGCAGCAGCTACTCTTCCTGGGGTTTATTATGGATCCCCATTAGTTCCTGCCAAGGCAGCAGCTACTCTTCCTGGGGTTTATTATGGATCCCCATTAGTTCCTGCCAAGGCAGCAGCTACTCTTCTTGGGATCCAGCAGAATTAAGGCAGTTATACATTTTTTATACATTACAATAAATTCACAACAGATTTTACAACATATTAAGTGTATGCCCCCAGGCCCCTATTCTACTACCACACATCTACTGTACAACACAAAATCCATGTGCACATGTGTGTATAGTGCGTATGATATTGTGTGTTTGTATGCATGTGTCTGTTTGTGTTGCTTCAAGTCCCCATTGTTCCATAAAGTGTATTTTTTATCTGTTTTTTAAATCTAATTTTACTGCTTGCATGAGTTTCCTGATGTCGAATAGAGTTCCATGTAGTCATGGCTCTATGTAGTACTGTGCGCCTCCTATAGTCTGTTCTGGACTTGGGGACTGTGAAGAGACCTCTGGTGGCGTGTCTAGTGGGGTATGCATGGGTGTCTGAGCTGTGTGCTAGTAGTTCAGCTTGGTGCATTCAACATGTCAATACGTCTCACAAATACAAGTAGTGATGAAGTCGATCTCTCCTCCGCTTTGAGCCAGGAGAGATTGACATGCATATTATTAATATTAGCTCTCTGTGTACATCCAAGGGCCAGCTGTGCTGCCCTGTTCTGAGACAATTGCAATTTTCCTAAGTCCTTTATTGTGGCACCTGACCACATGACTGAACAGTAGTCCAGGTGTGACAAAACTAGGGCCTGTGGGACCTGCCTTGTTCATAGGGTTGTGAAGAAGGTATGAACTAGGGCCTGTAGGACCTGCCTTGTTGATAGTGCTGTTAAAGAAGATAGAAACTAGGGCCTGTAGGACCTACCTTGTTGATAGTGTTGTTAAGAAGATAGAAACTAGGGCCTGTAGGACCTGCCTTGTTGATAGTGCTGTTAAGAAGGTAGAAACTAGTGCCTGTAGGACCTGCCTTGTTGATAGTGTTGTTAAGAAGGTAGGATCTAGGGCCTGTAGGACCTGCCTTGTTGATAGTGATGTTAAGAAGGTAGAAACTAGGGCCTGTAGGACCTGCCTTGTTGATAGTGCTGTTAAGAAGGTAGAAACTAGGGCCTGTAGGACCTGCCTTGTTGATAGTGTTGTTAAGAAGGTAGAAACTAGGGCCTGTAGGACCTGCCTTGTTGATAGTGATGTTAAGAAGGTAGAAACTAGGGCCTGTAGGACCTGCCTTGTTGATAGTGTTGTTAAGAAGTTAATTAAGTTAATTAATGTAGTCATTTCAGTCGCTGTGCTAGCTGTAATGTATATTGAGTCATCCACATACATAGACACACTGGCTTTACTCAAAGCCAGTGGCATGTCGTTAGTAAAGATTGAAAAAAGTAAGGGGCCTAGACAGCTGCCCTGGGGAATTCCTGATTCTTCCTGGATTATGTTGGAGAGGCTGCCATTAAAGAACACCCATCTGTGTTCTGTTAGACAGGTAACTCTTTATCCACATTATAGCAGGGGGTGTAAAGCCATAGCACATACGTTTTTCCAGCAGCAGACTATGATCGACAATGTCAAAATCCACACCGAAGTCTAACAAAACAGGCCCACACACAATCTTTTTTTCATTAATTTCTCTCAGCCAATCATCAGTTATTTCATGGCTGGTGCTATGACATGTATAGCTGTATCTATAACATATATTTTTTACACTGATGGTAGGTGTTGGATGTGGGAGACCATCTGGTGATGCCTGGTATCGTGGACTGTCACGTCCATGTGAATGAACCGGGTCGCACCACCTGGGAGGGATTCTGGACTGCCACGAGGGCCGCTGCTGCAGGAGGGGTCACTACCATAGTGGACATGCCCCTGTAAGTCACTACCATAGTGGACATGTCCCTGTAAATCACTACAAAGTTTAGTTAAGTTGATTAATTCCTCCATTTTAAAAACAAGCACACATACTACTACTACTACTACTACTACATGTACATGAGTAGAATCATGGAGGGTAAAGTCTGGGATTCATTTCCATTGTGGTCCTCTTGCCAAGAACATGGAACAGCCCCGTCACAATTAGCTCCCTACCCCTTCCCTTGGTCCTAACCCTTCAATGTTTGCAGATTTGTAATTTGAAGATTTTCTGGTTATGCCTATCCAGACCCTTCAGAATTGCAGACATGGAGGAGTTAGAGTCAAACGGGTATGGGTAAGGAGTGGTACATGGAGGAGTTAGAGCCAAACGGGTATGGGTAAGGAGTGATACATGGAGGAGTTAGAGCCAAACGGGTATGGGTAAGGAGTGATACATGGAGGAGTTACAGCCAAATGGGTATGGGTAAGGAGTGATACATGGAGGAGTTAGAGCCAAACGGGTATGGGTAAGGAGTGATACATGGAGGAGTTAGAGCCAAACGGGTATGGGTAAGGAGTGATACATGGAGGAGTTAGAGCCAAACGGGTATGGGTAAGGAGTGATACATGGAGGAGTTAGAGCCAAATGGGTATGGGTAAGGAGTGATACATGGAGGAGTTAGAGCCAAACGGGTATGGGTAAGGAGTGATACATGGAGGAGTTAGAGCCAAATGGGTATGGGTAAGGAGTGATACATGGAGGAGTTAGAGTCAAACAGGTATGGGTAAGGAGTGATACATGGAGGAGTTAGAGCCAAACGGGTATGGGTAAGGAGTGATACATGGAGGAGTTAGAGTCAAATGGGTATGGGTAAGGAGTGATACATGGAGGAGTTAGAGTCAAACGGGTATGGGTAAGGAGTGATACATGGAGGAGTTAGAGCCAAACGGGTATGGGTAAGGAGTGATACATGGAGGAGTTAGAGTCAAATGGGTATGGGTAAGGAGTGATACATGGAGGAGTTAGAGTCAAACAGGTATGGGTAAGGAGTGATACATGGAGGAGTTAGAGCCAAACGGGTATGGGTAAGGAGTGATACATGGAGGAGTTAGAGTCAAATGGGTATGGGTAAGGAGTGATACATGGAGGAGTTAGAGCCAAACGGGTATGGGTAAGGAGTGATACATGGAGGAGGTAGAGCCAAATGGGTATGGGTAAGGAGTGATACATGGAGGAGTTAGAGCCAAACGGGTATGGGTAAGGAGTGATACATGGAGGAGTTAGAGTCAAATGGGTATGGGTAAGGAGTGATACATGGATGAGTTAGAGCCAAATGGGTATGGGTAAGGAGTGATACATGGAGGAGTTAGAGCCAAACGGGTATGGGTAAGGAGTGATACATGGAGGAGTTAGAGCCAAACGGGTATGGGTAAGGAGTGATACATGGAGGAGTTAGAGTCAAACGGGTATGGGTAAGGAGTGATACATGGAGGAGTTAGAGCCAAACGGGTATGGGTAAGGAGTGATACATGGAGGAGTTAGAGCCAAACGGGTATGGGTAAGGAGTGATACATGGAGGAGTTAGAGCCAAATGGGTATGGGTAAGGAGTGATACATGGAGGAGTTAGAGTCAAACGGGTATGGGTAAGGAGTGATACATGGAGGAGTTAGAGCCAAATGGGTATGGGTAAGGAGTGATACATGGAGGAGTTAGAGCTAAACGGGTATGGGTAAGGAGTGATACATGGAGGAGTTAGAGTCAAATGGGTATGGGTAAGGAGTGATACATGGAGGAGTTAGAGCCAAACGGGTATGGCTAAGGAGTGATACATGGAGGAGTTAGAGCCAAACGGGTATGGGTAAGGAGTGATACATGGAGGAGTTAGAGCCAAACGGGTATGGGTAAGGAGTGATACATGGAGGAGTTAGAGTCAAATGGGTATGGGTAAGGAGTGATACATGGAGGAGTTAGAGTCAAACGGGTATGGGTAAGGAGTGATACATGGAGGAGTTAGAGCCAAACGGGTATGGGTAAGGAGTGATACATGGAGGAGTTAGAGCCAAACGGGTATGGGTAAGGAGTGATACATGGAGGAGTTAGAGCCAAACGGGTATGGGTAAGGAGTGATACATGGAGGAGTTAGAGCCAAACGGGTATGGGTAAGGAGTGATACATGGAGGAGTTAGAGTCAAACGGGTATGGGTAAGGAGTGATACATGGAGGAGTTAGAGAAAAACGAGTATGGGTAAGGAGTGATACATGGAGGAGTTAGAGCCAAATGGGTATGGGTAAAGAGTGATACATGGAGGAGTTAGAGTCAAACGGGTATGGGTAAGGAGTGATACATGGAGGAGTTAGAGCCAAACGGGTATGGGTAAGGAGTGATACATGGAGGAGTTAGAGTCAAACGGGTATGGGTAAGGAGTGATACATGGAGGAGTTAGAGCCAAATGGGTATGGGTAAGGAGTGATACATGGAGGAGTTAGAGTCAAATGGGTATGGGTAAGGAGTGATACATGGAGGAGTTAGAGCTAAATGGGTATGGGTAAGGAGTGATACATGGAGGAGTTAGAGTCAAATGGGTATGGGTAAGGAGTGATACATGGAGGAGTTAGAGCCAAACGGGTATGGGTAAGGAGTGATACATGGAGGAGTTAGAGCCAAACGGGTATGGGTAAGGAGTGATACATGGAGGAGTTAGAGCCAAACGGGTATGGGTAAGGAGTGATACATGGAGGAGTTAGAGCCAAACGGGTATGGGTAAGGAGTGATACATGGAGGAGTTAGAGCCAAACGGGTATGGGTAAGGAGTGATACATGGAGGAGTTAGAGCCAAACGGGTATGGGTAAGGAGTGATACATGGAGGAGTTAGAGCCAAACGGGTATGGGTAAGGAGTGATACATGGAGGAGTTAGAGCCAAATGGGTATGGGTAAGGAGTGATACATGGAGGAGTTAGAGCCAAATGGGTATGGGTAAGGAGTGATAGAGGCTGACCTTTTCCCCCATAGAACCATTACCCATTGTCCAGATTCAGGTCGTAAGATCTAAGATAGAGGTTAGGAGTCTGAGATAGTGTAAGGGTAAACTACAGATTGCCTCAAATGTACTTTTCTAAAGCTGGCCTTGAATAAAGATCACATTGTCAAGACATGCCTGTCACACTGTCTAACTTAGGCTACTCCTGTACTCAACGAACACATTCAGATCTGGCCAAACTGAGGATCACTAAGGATATCTTTAAAAAAAAGAAGAAAAAAAAGAGATTTCAAATATGCAAATTGAACTGTGTTCTAATTACTGTCTCCATAGCAACAGCATCCCGCCGACCACCACCCTGGATAACTTCCATGAGAAGATGGCAGCAGCGTCGGGAAAGTGTTTTGTAGACACTGCCTTCTGGGGAGGGGTCGTCCCTGGCAACCAGGTACAGTACTAGCTGTAGGAATGATAGCATGATGTACAAGAACACCAGCTGGACAGGACGCTAGTCTATCGCAGGGACTTCCCCCCCCTCCTCCTCCAAATCTATCTCCTTAAATGCTGAGTGCCAAGCAGAGACGCATCAGGTCTCATTTTTACAGTATTTCGTATGACTCGCCAGGGATCGAACGTCCAAGATTCCAATCTCAGGGCAGACACTCTAACCACAAGGCCACGGAGTTGGTTGAGGGACAAAAAGTAGAGATAAAAATAACCCACTAGGCAAAAAAACGGTTGAAATAACGTTGTTTCCATCAACCTGGAAAATTGATTGGATTTGCAAAGAAAAAGTTATACATTTAAGGGCATTTTGTGGTAATATAAATGTAAATATAAACTACACGTTGATCTGACATCTGTTCCCAGTGGGAAGGCTCTTTCTCAATTGTCAAAAAAGTCCTCAGAGTTTCCTCATCGTTTCACCTTGATCTGCCCTGATTGGGATCTGCCCTGATTGGGATCTGCCCTGAATGGGATCTGCCCTGATTGGGATCTGCCCTGAATGGGATCTGCCCTGATTGGGATCTGCCCTGATTGGGATCTGCCCTGATTGGGATCTGCCCTGATTGGGACAGACTTGGCAGGTGAACATAACATGGAATCTCATTAATATGCTGTCCTTAGTCTGGTCAGTTATATCAAATCTGTAGAGATTCAAGTAGAGGAGAAGAGGAAAGGATGGATGTTTTTTTTTTTGCGGGACAATTAAGAATACGACCAATCACACTCGGGTGAACCTAAACCAAAGCCCTGTGGTGATGGTGTGGCTTCGGCTTCTACCCGTAGTGAAACCACCTGATACAAATGACTCTGTTTCTGCAGCTGGAGCTGCTCCCCATGATTCGGGCTGGGGTGGCTGGTTTTAAATGTTTCCTGATCCACAGTGGAGTTGAGGAGTTCCCTCATGTGACTGACGGGGATCTGCACATCGCCATGAAACAGCTACAGGGCACAGGGAGCGTTCTCCTGGTAACTCACAGATAGATGGAAAATAAAATGCACTCATATTTTCTTTCTGTTTTAATGTTTTTTTTTCAGCAGCAGAGGTCAGAGAAAACTAACAAAGGCTGTCCCCGAAACTCGTCTGTTTGACTTCTGACTTACAGGGGCATGTTCACTATGGTAGTGATTTACAGGGGCATGTCCACTATGGTAGTGATTTACAGGGGCATGTCCACTATGGTAGTGATTTACAGGGGCATATTCACTATGGTAGTGATTTACAGGGGCATGTCCACTATGGTAGTGATTTACAGGGGCATGTCCACTATGGTAGTGATTTACAGGGGCATATTCACTATGGTAGTGATTTACAGGGGCATGTCCACTATGGTAGTGATTTACAGGGGCATATTCACTATGGTAGTGACTTACAGGGGCATGTTCACTATGGTAGTGACTTACAGGGGCATGTCCACTATGGTAGTGATTTACAGGGGCATATTCACTATGGTAGTGACTTACAGGGGCATGTCTACTATGGTAGTGATTTACAGGGGCATGTTCACTATGGTAGTGACTTACAGGGGCATGTTCACTATGGTAGTGATTTACAGGGGCATGTTCACTATGGTAGTGACTTACAGGGGCATGTTCACTATGGTAGTGACTTACAGGGGCATGTCCACTATGGTAGTGATTTACAGGGGCGTGTCCACTATGGTAGTGATTTACAGGGGCATGTCCACTATGGTAGTGATTTACAGGGGCATGTCCACTATGGTAGTGATTTACAGGGGCATGTCCACTATGGTAGTGACTAACAGGGACATGTCTACTATGGTAGTGACTAACAGGGACATGTCTACTATGGTGTTGATTTACAGGGACATGTCTACTATGGTAG
>NC_143026.1:92687320-92712320 GCF_057628025.1 Oncorhynchus mykiss | reverse complement strand
TCTCTCTCTCTTCCTCCCTCTTTCTCTCATCCTCTCACTCTTCCTCTCTCTCTCTCTCTTCCTTTCTCTCTCTCTTCACCTCTCTCGCTTCCTCTCTCTCTCATCTTCTCTCTCATCCTCTCTCTCTCTCTGTCTCTCTTCATTTTTTATTATTTTCGATGTGTTATTTTTGTTCAGGCTCGTGTGTGTGTGTGTGTGCCCTCCTGTGAACGTTGTGATGGAGAATGAAAGGATATTATATATTTTTTTGTATCTGTCATTTTCTTTCTATCTCCCATATGACTTCTTCCATCTGAATGCATAGAAGATAATGTTTTGGGCAAAATAACATAAGAGGAAAGATAGACTCCCAAGGACCAATATCTTTATTGCTTGGAGGATAAACGGATTATGTCAGCCATTTTCTGCTGCTGACAGCTTTTCTTATTAACCGATTTTATTTTTAATCTGCCGAGGAAGAAATGCGGTTTTATGTCACAATAAAACGCTGGTCACATCTAATGCTGCCCTCAAACAAACAGATTTCTCAAAGCCTTGCTGAAAAATTTGAAATAACTTTAAAGAGGGTTTTTGGGGGAGAAAGGGGGGGGGGGGTCTTTATCCACTAGCTTGTTCAACTAAGGAGTAAAAAGATTTTAAAAGTCCTTCACAGTTGTATTCTTCTTTTATATATATATTTATTTCCTTATTTTGCTGATTTCTGTCTGAAAAAAAAAGAAGCCTCTACCCACGATGACAGACGGAAGGCTTGTGATGGTGAGGTCTGTCCGTCTGCCTATCCATTCACGTGGCCTGAATTAGTTAAAAAAGAATACCCGGAAACAGATCATCCTTACTGACATCAACAGGAAAACTGAACAAATCTCCAGCTTCAAAGTAAGAACAGGTTTCAGTTACACAGTTACAGGATGACATCATGATTACCAGCTGTCAAGAACAGTTACAGGATGACATCATGATTACCAGCTGTCTAGAACAATTACTGGATGACATCATAATTACCAGCTGTCAAGAACAGTTACAGGATGACATCATTATTACCAGCTGTCTAGAACAATTACAGGATGACATCATGATTACCAGCTGTCAAGAACAATTACTACAGGATGACATCATGATTACCAGTTGTCAAGAACAGTTACTACAGGATGACATCATGATTACCAGGTGTCTAGAACAATTACAGGATGACATCATGATTACCAGCTGTCTAGAACAATTACTGGATGACGTCATGATTACCAGCTGTCAAGAACAATTACAGGATGACATCATGATTACCAGCTGTCTAGAACAATTACTGGATGACATCATGATTATCAGTTGTCTAGAACAGTTACTACAGGATGACATCATGATTACCAGCTGTCTAGAACAATAACTGGATGACATCATGATTACCAGGTGTCAAGAACAATTACAGGATGACATCATGATTACCAGCTGTCTAGAACAATTACAGGATGACATCATGATTACCAGCTGTCAAGAACAATTACAGGATGACATCATGATTACCAGCTGTCTAGAACAATGACAGGATGACATCATGATTACCAGCTGTCTAGAACAATTACAGGATGACATCATGATTACCAGCTGTCTAGAACAATTACTGGATGACATCATGATCACCAGGTGTCTTGAACAGTTAGTACAGGATGACATCATGATTACCAGCTGTCTAGAACAGTTACTACAGGATGACATCATGATTACCAGCTGTCAAGAACAGTTACAGGATGACATCATGATAACCAGTTGTCAAGAACAATTACTACAGGATGACATCATGATTACCAGCTGTCTAGAACAATTACTGGATGACATCATGATTACCAGGTGTCAAGAACAGTTACAGGATGACATCATAATTACCAGCTGTCTAGAACAATTACAGGATGACATCATGATTACCAGCTGTCTAGAACAATTACAGGATGACATCATGATTACCAGCTGTCAAGAACAATTACAGGATGACATCATGATTACCAGCTGTCTAGAACAGTTACAGGATGACATCATGATTACCAGTTGTCAAGAACAATTACTACAGGATGACATCATGATTACCAGCTGTCAATAACAGTTACAGGATGACATCATGATTACCAGCTGTCAATAACAGTTACAGGATGACATCATGATTACCAGCTGTCTAGAACAATTACTACAGGATGAAATCATGATTACCAGCTGTCAAGAACAGTTACAGGATGACATCATGATTACCAGCTGTCAATAACAGTTACAGGATGACATCATGATTACCAGTTGTCAAGAACAATTACTACAGGATGACATCATGATTACCAGCTGTCAAGAACAGTTACTACAGGATGACATCATGATTACCAGCTGTCTAGAACAGTTACAGGATGACATCATGATTACCAGTTGTCAAGAACAATTAGTACAGGATGACATCATGATTACCAGCTGTCAAGAACAGTTACTACAGGATGACATCATGATTACCAGCTGTCTAGAACAGTTACAGGATGACATCATGATTACCAGCTGTCTAGAACAGTTACAGGATGACATCATGATTACCAGCTGTCTAGAACAGTTACAGGATGACATCATGATTACCAGCTGTCTAGAACAGAAAAAGGCTTTTTCACCTTTACTTAAAACATTAGGCCCATCTTGGTTGTGTCCGAAACGGCAACCTAGTCCCTTTATAGTGCACTACTTTTGACCAGGGCCCATAGGGTTCTGGCCAAAAGTAGTGCACTATTTGTGACTTACCCCTTGGACTGGGGACCCGTCACCCGCCTCTTGTCTGTTTAGTGCCTCTCTCCCCGTGAGTAAAGTGTGTGCAGGAGATTCTGGGGATCATCTTAAATGAAACCATTTGGGCAGATTTATATGGAAGCCAGGCTGTTGGATATATGTTGCTAGGAAGCTGATTAACCCCAGGGCTTTAACGCTCTCTGCTCTCTCATTTCATGCTTGTGATCTGAGGGTGAGAATTAGCCCACGCCCCAGGCAACCTCAACTTAGTTACTGGCTGGACAACATGAAAGCAATACACAGAGATGCATAAAGAATCCCCTTTCTAAGCTCCCCCTGCCTGTATCCCCACCCACACTCTGCCTGTATCCCCCATACACTCTGCCTGTATCCCCACGCACACCCTGCCTGTATCCCCCATACACTCTGCCTGTATCCCCACCCACACCCTGCCTGTATCCCCCATACACTCTGCCTGTATCCCCCATACACTCTGCCTGTATCCCCCATACACCCTGCCTGTATCCCACCCACACCCTGCCTGTATCCGCCATACACCCTGAACCCAAACCCTGCTTGCAGCGCCTGCCCCAGCTAGCTCCTGAAGAAGGGAAGGGGGAGACCTGTGTCAATTCTATAATGGCCAAGTAGCAGGTTCACTTTGCCTGTCTGGTCTGGGGAGCATGTCTGATTTACATAGTGTATTTAAACCTACGCTTAACTTAGTGATCACATTGGTTTTAACCATGCTTGTCTTGTACAGTATAAAACTATACTGAACAGAAATATAAATGCAACATGCAACAATTTCAGGTCATAAAAGGAAATTGGCATGCTGACTGTAATAATTAATTAATTAGACCCTAATCTATGGATTTCACATGACTGGGTAGGGCGCAGCCATGGGTGGGCCTGGGAAGGGCATCACCCACTTGGGAGTCAGGCCCACCCACTGGGGAGTCAGGCCCAGCTAATCAGAATGAGTTTTTCTCCAAAAAATGGCTTCATTACAAGCAGAAGTAACCCTCAGTTTCATCAGCTGTCCGGGTGGCTGGTCTCAGATAATCCCGCAGGTGAAGAAGCCGGATGTGCAGGTCCTGGGCTGGCATGGTTACACGTGGTCTGCAGTTGTGATGCCTGTTGGACGTACTGCCAAATTCTAAAAAAAAAATGTTGGAGGCGGCTTATGGTAGAGAAATTAACATTCAATTATCTGGCAACACTTCTGGTGGACATTCCTGCAGTCAGCATGCCAATTGCACGCTCCCTCAAAACTTGAGACATCTGTGGCATTGTGTTGTGTGACAAAACTGCACATTTTAAGAGTGGCCTTTTATTGTTCCCAGCGCAAGGTGCACCTGTGTAATGATCATACTGTTTAAACACCTTCTTGATGTGCCACACCTCTCTGGTGGATGGATTATCTTGGCAAAGGAGAAATGTTAACTAACAGGGGTGTATAAACAAATGTTCACATATAATTTGAGAGAAATAAGCTGTTTTTTTGTGAATATGGAACAAACACTTTTACATGGTGTGTTTTATATTGTTGTACAGTATAAGTATGCGTAAGCGTTTTCATCACAGATGTAATGCACTGTTAGATGCCTATGACATTGACTATTTATGGGGCCCCCGAGTGGGGCAGCAGTCTAAGGCACTGCATCTCAGTGCTTGAGGCGTCACTACAGAAAACCCTGGTTCGAATCCAGGCTGTATCACATCCGGCCGTGATTGGGAGTACCCATAGGGCGGCGCACAATTGGTCCAGCGCCGTCCGAATTTGGCCGGTGTGGGGCCAACATTACAAATAAGAATTTGTTCTTAAAACTGACTTGCCTAGTAAAATAAAAGGTTAAATAAAATGATTGGAAGAACAAAAATAAGGAAATAGGATATAGACTTCAATAGTAAATATTATTTCATGTAAACAATGAATCGTTTTCCCCGTATATTTCCTCACCTCATTCTGTAAACATCTGTATTCAATCTGATTGAAACGCATTCAGCAGTCAATAAGCTTATGTATTTCTCCTTATCAATGGTACAGGGGGGACCAGTAGAATGGAAGGAATTAAACCTGAATTGATGAAAAAAGTAATGTAGTTTCCCTGCCACATATAACTCCATTCACTTAACCCGTGTGACCAAAAAGGAAATGCAATATTGTAGAAGTCAATATATATATTTTTTTATAAATATCTGGTTGGCACACATGCTTTTCTGGTGTTGATAGAAAAACAGCAGTGTTTATTCGGGGGGGGGGGGGGGGGGGGGGTGATTGCAGTAGATACTGTGTATATTGTAGCCTGAGCAATAGTGACACCAGCACAGATATGGAACCATCCAGACACCTGTCATTAAAAGGTCTCCAAATTCTTCTCAAATAGACTATCTCCCGTGATGCCATTCTCACTGCATTCCGACAGGCTGTATAGCAGAGGACCGTTTTCATCGAGTAGGAGGAGGAGAAGAAGAAGCGATGTGAATTGTCGAGAAAATTAGAGTTCGAAAATATAATATTTGATTCACAGAGGTAGAAAAAAAAACGTAAATGGCAAAAACTTGCATGGTTAAATACACAGCTATAATATATATATATATATATATATAAACACAGCTATAACCCTCTGACTCAGTGGGGATCCTAGTCTCTCTTCTCAAACTGGTCATTTCAAAGTTACAGAACACCCACCCCAAAGACTTGCGCCCCAAATTGTACCCTATTACCTAAATAGTGCACTATTTTGGACCAAGGCCTGGTTAAAACTAGTGCACTACATAAGGAACAGGGTGCTATTTTCGGGACGCCTACCCTAAAGTCATCATCAACGACACTTCACGCTGTATATGAGATGACACACCCGTTTTATTGGCGGACCCTGTTGAACTGTCTGTGCTCTATATGCAACAGTTTATGTCCACTATCATTTCCTGATTAATTGCCCTGCCATCGACTGCATCCCAAATGGTGCTCTATTTCCTTTATAGGGCACTTACTTATGACCAGTACCCATAGGTGATATGTAGAGAATAGGGTACCATTCTGGACGCAGGCATTGGCTTAGATTGTCCTATTAGCATGCTGAAGTGAGTTCTGCCATGGCCACAGCTGCTAGGGTAGGGAGCGTGACCTGTGTGTGTGTCTGATCACGTTAGTGTGTGTGTGTGTGTGTGTGTGTGTGTGTGTGTGTGTGTGTGTGTGTGTGTGTGTGTGTGTGTGTGTGTGTGTGTGCGTGCGTATGTGTGTATATGTGTATGTGTGTGTGTATGTGTGTATGTGTGTGTGTGTGCGTGTGCGTGCGTGTGCGTGCGCGTGCGCGTGTGCGTGTGCGTGCGCGTGTGTGCGTGTGTGTGGACCCACTGAGCTGCAGTGCCTCCATATGCCTGCTCTGCGGCTCCACCTTTCCTCTCTACCCTCGTCTCCCCCCACCACTTTGGGGTGCAGCGTCGCGGTCAATGACCCAATTGATTTGATAATGGCTCTTTAAATTCCTATTCCAATTGTTGAATTTAAATTTGAATTGATATAGTAAATAGGCTACATTATGAGTATAGCAATGTTGACTGTGTTACACATACAGTCTTACTGATCTGCTAAATGACGTATCATTTGATTAAATATTTGTGAATTTTGCGGAACGTACTGACATCGTTGTACTTCAGTGCTTTTTACAGAACGACCTCCTACGGTGTTTGTTTTTCAATGAAGATCGTATATGTTTTTTTTTTTTATGATTTTTTTATTTGTCTTCATCTCCAAAAAAAAAAGGAAGGCGGCAGCTCAGAAAGAGAAGCAAGAAAACTCCCAGAATTAGTCAAAGATAGATTTACTTCATATCGATAATAACAACCCGTCTCGATTTGTCCTCAGACTTTCAGATGTTTGCATCTCATTTGTGTTTTTAATTGGCGAAGTCTGATTAAAACCATCCCCTAGTGTTAATATGGCATTAGGCATTGACATACGTTGGGTTGCTGTGCTCAGATATTCATTTCCATAATCATTCTGCCTGTTCCGAGGCAGTTAGTTGTCTTGTTTTCTAGCTGCTCAGCTTTATGATTGCATCTGCCCCAACTTAAAATGATGCCTTGTGAGTTTTCCTCACTCGATAGCTGTGACCTTTAATCTAAGACTTACAGAATGCTCTCAACTGTCATGGTTGTCAGTTTGGAAATGGTAATCTCCTCTGAAAAGTCTTTACAAGTGTAGCTAGGATTACTGTGGGATAATTAATCATATTCAGATGCATGAAAACAACATTTGTTTACATATTTTTTGATTACTCCGAATGAAGAGAAAATCAGAGGAAATGCAAAACTACGTTCAATGTCATGAGTTAATTATGGTGTGTTAGGCTGGTTAGTTATGGTGTGTTAGGCTGGTTAGTTATGGTGAGTTAGACTGGTTAGTTAGGGTGTGGAGTTAGGCTGGTTAGTTAGGGTGTGGAGTTAGGCTGGTTAGTTATGGTGTGGAGTTAGGCTGGTTAGTTAGGGTGTGGAGTTAGACTGGTTAGTTAGGGTGTGGAGTTAGGCTGGTTAGTTATGGTGTGGAGTTAGGCTGGTTAGTTAGGGTGTGGAGTTAGACTGGTTAGTTAGGGTGTGGAGTTAGGCTGGTTAGTTATGGTGTGGAGTTAGGCTGGTTAGTTAGGGTGTGGAGTTAGGCTGGTTAGTTAGGGTGTGGAGTTAGGCTGGTTAGTTATGGTGTGGAGTTAGGCTGGTTAGTTAGGGTGTGGAGTTAGACTGGTTAGTTAGGGTGTGGAGTTAGACTGGTTAGTTAGGGTGTTGAGTTAGGCTGGTTAGTTAGGGTGTGGAGTTAGGCTGGTTAGTTAGGGTGTGGAGTTAGGCTGGTTAGTTAGGGTGTGGAGTTAGGCTGGTTAGTTAGGGTGTGGAGTTAGGCTGGTTAGTTAGGGTGTGGAGTTAGACTGGTTAGTTAGGGTGTGGAGTTAGACTGGTTAGTTAGGGTGTGGAGTTAGACTGGTTAGTTAGGGTGTGGAGTTAGGCTGGTTAGTTAGGGTGTGGAGTTAGACTGGTTAGTTAGGGTGTGGAGTTAGACTGGTTAGTTAGGGTGTGGAGTTAGGCTGGTTAGTTAGGGTGTGGAGTTAGGCTGGTTAGTTATGGTGTGGAGTTAGGCTGGTTAGTTAGGGTGTGGAGTTAGACTGGTTAGTTATGGTGTGGAGTTAGGCTGGTTAGTTAGGGTGTGGAGTTAGACTGGTTAGTTATGGTGTGGAGTTAGGCTGGTTAGTTAGGGTGTGGAGTTAGGCTGGTTAGTTAGGGTGTGGAGTTAGGCTGGTTAGTTATGGTGTGGAGTTAGGCTGGTTAGTTAGGGTGTGGAGTTAGACTGGTTAGTTAGGGTGTGGAGTTAGACTGGTTAGTTAGGGTGTGGAGTTAGGCTGGTTAGTTAGGGTGTGGAGTTAGGCTGGTTAGTTAGGGTGTGGAGTTAGGCTGGTTAGTTAGGGTGTGGAGTTAGGCTGGTTAGTTAGGGTGTGGAGTTAGACTGGTTAGTTAGGGTGTGGAGTTAGACTGGTTAGTTAGGGTGTGGAGTTAGACTGGTTAGTTAGGGTGTGGAGTTAGACTGGTTAGTTGGGGTGTGGAGTTAGGCTGGTTAGTTAGGGTGTGGAGTTAGACTGGTTAGTTAGGGTGTGGAGTTAGACTGGTTAGTTAGGGTGTGGAGTTAGACTGGTTAGTTAGGGTGTGGAGTTAGGCTGGTTAGTTAGGGTGTGGAGTTAGGCTGGTTAGTTAGGGTGTGGAGTTAGGCTGGTTAGTTAGGGTGTGGAGTTAGACTGGTTAGTTAGGGTGTGGAGTTAGACTGGTTAGTTAGGGTGTGGAGTTAGACTGGTTAGTTAGGGTGTGGAGTTAGGCTGGTTAGTTAGGGTGTTGAGTTAGGCTGGTTAGTTAGGGTGTGGAGTTAGGCTGGTTAGTTAGGGTGTGGAGTTAGGCTGGTTAGTTAGGGTGTGGAGTTAGGCTGGTTAGTTAGGGTGTGGAGTTAGGCTGGTTAGTTAGGGTGTGGAGTTAGGCTGGTTAGTTAGGGTGTGGAGTTAGACTGGTTAGTTAGGGTGTGGAGTTAGACTGGTTAGTTAGGGTGTGGAGTTAGACTGGTTAGTTAGGGTGTGGAGTTAGGCTGGTTAGTTAGGGTGTGGAGTTAGACTGGTTAGTTAGGGTGTGGAGTTAGACTGGTTAGTTAGGGTGTGGAGTTAGACTGGTTAGTTAGGGTGTTGAGTTAGGCTGGTTAGTTAGGGTGTGGAGTTAGACTGGTTAGTTAGGGTGTGGAGTTAGACTGGTTAGTTAGGGTGTGGAGTTAGGCTGGTTAGTTAGGGTGTGGAGTTAGACTGGTTAGTTAGGGTGTGGAGTTAGACTGGTTAGTTAGGGTGTGGAGTTAGACTGGTTAGTTAGGGTGTGGAGTTAGGCTGGTTAGTTAGGGTGTGGAGTTAGGCTGGTTAGTTAGGGTGTGGAGTTAGGCTGGTTAGTTAGGGTGTGGAGTTAGACTGGTTAGTTAGGGTGTGGAGTTAGACTGGTTAGTTAGGGTGTGGAGTTAGACTGGTTAGTTAGGGTGTGGAGTTAGGCTGGTTAGTTAGGGTGTTGAGTTAGGCTGGTTAGCTAGGGTGTGGAGTTAGACTGGTTAGTTAGGGTGTGGAGTTAGACTGGTTAGTTAGGGTGTGGAGTTAGACTGGTTAGTTAGGGTGTGGAGTTAGACTGGTTAGTTAGGGTGTGGAGTTAGACTGGTTAGTTAGGGTGTGGAGTTAGGCTGGTTAGCTAGGGTGTGGAGTTAGACTGGTTAGTTAGGGTGTGGAGTTAGACTGGTTAGTTAGGGTGTGGAGTTAGACTGGTTAGTTAGGGTGTGGAGTTAGACTGGTTAGTTAGGGTGTGGAGTTAGGCTGGTTAGTTAGGGTGTGGAGTTAGGCTGGTTAGTTATGGTGTGGAGTTAGACTGGTTAGTTAGGGTGTGGAGTTAGACTGGTTAGTTAGGGTGTGGAGTTAGACTGGTTAGTTAGGGTGTGGAGTTAGACTGGTTAGTTAGGGTGTGGAGTTAGACTGGTTAGTTAGGGTGTGGAGTTAGGCTGGTTAGCTAGGGTGTGGAGTTAGACTGGTTAGTTAGGGTGTGGAGTTAGACTGGTTAGTTAGGGTGTGGAGTTAGACTGGTTAGTTAGGGTGTGGAGTTAGGCTGGTTAGTTAGGGTGTGGAGTTAGGCTGGTTAGCGGTGTTTGCAGTGAGACACAGATCAATAACGTCAATTTAAACGCTCCAGGCAGACATTCTGTTGTAGACAATAGTAGAGCTCAGGTGAGAGACTCTTTTGATCCTAGATAAGGGTATCTTTTTTAGAATTTATTATGGGCTTTTACTATCTATCCACAGTAAGGACTATCCACAGTAAGGACTATCCACAGTAAGGACTATCCACAGTAAGGACTATCCACTGTAAGGCCCTTTCTATTGGCTAGAATCCCGTCCTGGTTATGGTTTCCCTTTGAAAAGGACACATTCTTCTCTAAAGAGGAAGGAAAAAACATTTCACTTTTCAATTACCCCCGGCTCCTTCACCTCCTTCTCCTCCCTCCATCCTCCCTCCATCCTCCCCAGGTCTGGTTTCCAAGGAGAGAGAGAGAAAGAGAGAAGAGGATGAGAAAAGAAAAGAAAAGAGAGACGGGCGATTGTTTTTTTGGAAGGCATGCCCCCACCCTCTCTAATTCCCTTCCTATCGTCCAGACCAACCACTTTTATGCATGAAACACACAAGTAGATTGAAAGCATTCAGTGTCCATTCAGACAAGGAAGAAAGGAGATCCTCAGAGCTTTATTAGATATGAAGATCTACAATAAAAATCAATTTCTGGCCTCTCTATGCAGTTTAAATGACAAAGCCTGGGCCCCATTCAGCCTGGCATTGTGTGGAGGAAAGTAATTCTGCAGCATTGGGCGAGACAAGAGCGGCGTATACTTTCTGACCTGCGATTGCAGATTCTAATATGATACAGACCTACTGAGATAATGGCAGGCACTTAATATCATCTGTTGAGATGAAGAACAAGTTATCGCATATCTTTCAGGGTTTCACAGAAAGAATACTAAGCAGATGGGGACAGATAGACAGGCAACTAACCAGATGGGGACAGATATACAGGCAACTAACCAGATGGGGAAAGATAGACAGGATACTAAGCAGTCAGGGACAGATAGACAGGATACTAAGCAGTCAGGGACATATAGACAGGATACCAACCAGATGGGGACAGATAGACAGGATACTAAGCAGTCAGGGACAGATAGACAGGATAATAAGCAGTCAGGGACAGATAGACAGGATACTAAGCAGTCAGGGACAGATAGACAGGATACCAACCAGATGGGGACAGATAGACAGGATACCAACCAGATGGGGACAGATAGACAGGATACTAAGCAGTCAGGGACAGATAGACAGGATACTAAGCAGTCAGGGACAGATAGACAGGATACTAAGCAGTCAGGGACAGATAGACAGGATACCAACCAGATGGGGACAGATAGACAGGATACTAAGCAGTCAGGGACAGATAGACAGGATACTAAGCAGTCAGGGACAGATAGACAGGATACTAAGCAGTCAGGGACAGATAGACAGGATACTAAGCAGTCAGGGACAGATAGACAGGATACCAACCAGATGGGGACAGATAGACAGGATACCAACCAGATGGGGACAGATAGACAGGATACTAAGCAGTCAGGGACAGATAGACAGGATACTAAGCAGTCAGGGACAGATAGACAGGATACCAACCAGATGGGGACAGATAGACAGGATACTAAGCAGTCAGGGACAGATAGACAGGATACTAAGCAGTCAGGGACAGATAGACAGGATACTAAGCAGTCAGGGACAGATAGACAGGATACCAACCAGATGGGGACAGATAGACAGGATACTAAGCAGTCAGGGACTGATAGACAGGATACTAAGCAGTCAAGGACAGATAGACAGGAAACTAAGCAGTCAGGGACAGATAGACAGGATACTAAGCAGTCAGGGACAGATAGACAGGATACCAACCAGATGGGGACAGATAGACAGGATACTAAGCAGTCAGGGACAGATAGACAGGATAATAAGCAGTCAGGGACAGATAGACAGGATACTAAGCAGTCAGGGACAGATAGACAGGATACCAACCAGATGGGGACAGATAGACAGGATACCAACCAGATGGGGACAGATAGACAGGATACTAAGCAGTCAGGGACAGATAGACAGGATACTAAGCAGTCAGGGACAGATAGACAGGATACTAAGCAGTCAGGGACAGATAGACAGGATACCAACCAGATGGGGACAGATAGACAGGATACTAAGCAGTAAGGGACAGATAGACAGGATACTAAGCAGTCAGGGACAGATAGACAGGATACTAAGCAGTCAGGGACAGATAGACAGGATACTAAGCAGTCAGGGACAGATAGACAGGATACCAACCAGATGGGGACAGATAGACAGGATACCAACCAGATGGGGACAGATAGACAGGATACTAAGCAGTCAGGGACAGATAGACAGGATACTAAGCAGTCAGGGACAGATAGACAGGATACTAAGCAGTCAGGGACAGATAGACAGGATACCAACCAGATGGGGACAGATAGACAGGATACTAAGCAGTCAGGGACAGATAGACAGGATACTAAGCAGTCAGGGACAGATAGACAGGATACTAAGCAGTCAGGGACAGATAGACAGGATACCAACCAGATGGGGACAGATAGACAGGATACTAAGCAGTCAGGGACTGATAGACAGGATACTAAGCAGTCAAGGACAGATAGACAGGAAACTAAGCAGTCAGGGACAGATAGACAGGATACTAAGCAGTCAGGGACAGATAGACAGGATACCAACCAGATGGGGACAGATAGACAGGATACTAACCAGATGAGGACAGATAGACAGGATACTAACCAGATGGGGACAGATAGACAGGATACTAAACAGATGAGGACAGATAGACAAGATACTAACTAGATGAGGACAGATAGACAGGATACTAACCAGATGGGGACAGATAGACAGGATACTATGCAGTCAGGGACAGATAGACAGGATACTAACCAGATGAGGACAGATAGACAGGATACTAAGCAGTCAGGGACAGATAGACAGGATACTAACCAGATGGGGACAGATAGACAGGATACTAAGCAGTCAGGGACAGATAGACAGGATAATAAGCAGATGAGGACAGATAGACAGGATACTAACCAGATGGGGACAGATAGACAGGATACTAAGCAGTCAGGGACTGATAGACAGGATACTAAGCAGTCAGGGACAGATAGACAGGATAATAAGCAGTCAGGGACAGATAGACAGGATACTAACCAGATGGGGACAGATAGACAGGATACTAACCAGATGAGGACAGATAGACAGGAAGTCTGAGGAATATTTATTTAATAAAAAAAATTAAGCAATAAGGCCAGAGGGGGTGTGGTATATGGCCAATATATATCACAAACCCCCAAGGTGCCTTATTGCTGTTATCAACTGGTTACCAACGTAATTAGAGCAGTAAAAATAAATGTTTTGTCATACCTGTGGTATATGGTCTGATATATCAGCATTCGGGGCTCGAACCACCCCTTTAATGATGATGAAATATGAAATGCTACACACAGGCAGACTGTGGATCAGGGCCGTGCACAGACCTTTCAGGGGGCAGGTGCTCATAATTCACATGTACAAATTCATAACATTGTAGCGAACCCGGGGGGGTCTCTGAGGTACTGGAACCATTATAACAAAGCAGTGGGTGCATATCATCACATTTGTGTAGTGGCATAGAGCAGTATAGAAGAGGCGGGTCCTGGACACGTGACTGGGGACTTTTTTTTTACATGTCTTAATGTCAGCGTCAAACACATGTAAAAAAAACGTTCCCAGTCATGTGTCCCGGACCGCCTCTTCTCTACTGTAGAGCTAATTTGACGCTGACAAACTGAATCTGAGCTCTATTTTTTTTAAAGACCTAGTCCTGACTCCATTAATAGTCTAGGCCAAGGTGTCGGGAGACACTTATTGTGCAATATGAGGAGGAAATGATAGCCCTAAAAAAAGCTTTCCACGTTCACTGACTCACCCAATGATGCGCAGCTCACTTGCTGGCGATGGCCGATGCTCTCGTGCCAACAGCCTACCTCTATCTCGTTGTAATGTTCGCTTAAATAAGTTTATTTGGAAGTTGATCAAATATTTTGGTAGCCTACAGTAGACAGACTAGAGCCTTTTTCTTTTCAGCGGGAGCCGTTTGCATGCCAGCCGGTGTTTTGAAAGGTCTGTTTTGCTGTTTAACTGACTGATTTGCGGCGCGTTCCCGACTGTAGGCTACATGCCTTGTTATTGGGCTGCACACAATCCAAATCTAGGCTATTTAGTCAAATCAGCTATTGATCCTCTCTGGCTAAATTGTAGGCCTTCTCATGATGTAGTAGACTATTCTGAATGATTTTGATTTCTTTTTGAAAATGCGGCAATATTTCCATAACTTTGTCAAATGTATTTCAATTAATCAGGGGTCGCGGCAGCTCCTCAAGCACCCTAACTACATGATGAAGTGTTGCTGCTCGTAGGCTATCAGCCAACTTGACCAAGATATTGATCATGATGTAAATCAAGTTCTAATCAAATGTTATTCTGCTATGGTAGTATATTTGATATTAAACTAGGTAGGTTTCTACACACACTCGATTTCAAGCCATGCAACATTTGGATACCGGGCGCATGCCATCTCAGTAAAGGGCAAAAAGGCACACTGCGGTGCACATGAGCTCCGTACAGGACAAACCAACGGACCGGGTAGGGGTGGACTGTGGCAACCTTGACGACGTCACAAAAACTTGAAGGCTGTGGGTTCAGAACAACAATGACAAAATACGTATGGAACAAAATATATATATTATATCACCACCTGAAAGGACACTTGATGAGTGGGTTGGCAAAGGGACAGGTGCTGGTCACATGTAAATCCCTATCTGCTGTGGATGTGTACACGGACAATTTTATATTACTTATGTAAATGCAACTCAACTGCAACACAAATATGTTTATCCTCTCAACTGGTTATCCAATATGCTGTTTTGCTAGACAGGAGGACTGGGTTTGTAATTCCACTGAAACAGATACAATATTACACAATCAACTAGCTAACCTCACCTCAGTACCACACAATCAACTAGCTAACCCCACCTCAGTACCACACAATCAACTAGCTAACCTCACCTCAGTACCACACAATCAACTAGCTAACCTCACCTCAGTACCACACAATCAACTAGCTAACCTCACCTCAGTACCACACAATCAACTAGCTAACCCCACCTCAGTACCACACAATCAACTAGCTAACCCCACCTCAGTACCACACAATCAACTAGCTAACCCCACCTCAGTACCACACAATCAACTAGCTAACCTCACCTCAGTACTACACAATCAACTAGCTAACCCCACCTCAGTACCACACAATCAACTAGCTAACCCCACCTCAGTACCACACAATCAACTAGCTAACCCCACCTCAGTACCACACAATCAACTAGCTAACCCCACCTCAGTACCACACAATCAACTAGCTAACCTCACCTCAGTACTACACAATCAACTAGCTAACCCCACCTCAGTACTACACAATCAACTAGCTAACCTCACCTCAGTACTACACAATCAACTAGCTAACCCCACCTCAGTACTACACAATCAACTAGCTAACCTCACCTCAGTACTACACAATCAACTAGCTAACCCCACCTCAGTACCACACAATCAACTAGCTAACCTCACCTCAGTACCACACAATCAACTAGCTAACCCCACCTCAGTACCACACAATCAACTAGCTAACCTCACCTCAGTACTACACAATCAACTAGCTAACCCCACGTCAGTACCACACAATCAACTAGCTAACCCCACCTCAGTACCACACAATCAACTAGCTAACCCCACCTCAGTACCACACAATCAACTAGCTAACCTCACCTCAGTACTACACAATCAACTAGCTAACCTCACCTCAGTACCACACAATCAACTAGCTAACCTTACCTCAGTACTACACAATCAACTAGCTAACCTCACCTCAGTACTACACAATCAACTAGCTAACCTCACCTCAGTACTACACAATCAACTAGCTAACCCCACCTCAATACTACACAATCAACTAGCTAACCTCACCTCAGTACCACACAATCAACTAGCTAACCTCACCTCAGTACTACACAATCAACTAGCTAACCTCACCTCAGTACTACACAATCAACTAGCTAACCTCACCTCAGTACTACACAATCAACTAGCTAACCTCACCTCAGTACCACACAATCAACTAGCTAACCTCACCTCAGTACCACACAATCAACTAGCTAACCTCACCTCAGTACCACACAATCAACTAGCTAACCTCACCTCAGTACTACACAATCAACTAGCTAACCTCACCTCAGTACTACACAATCAACTAGCTAACCTCACCTCAGTACTACACAATCAACTAGCTAACCCCACCTCAATACCACACAATCAACTAGTAACCCCACCTCAGTACCACACAATCAACTAGCTAACCTCACCTCAGTACTACACAATCAACTAGCTAACCCCACGTCAGTACCACACAATCAACTAGCTAACCCCACCTCAGTACCACACAATCAACTAGCTAACCCCACCTCAGTACCACACAATCAACTAGCTAACCTCACCTCAGTACTACACAATCAACTAGCTAACCTCACCTCAGTACCACACAATCAACTAGCTAACCTCACCTCAGTACTACACAATCAACTAGCTAACCTCACCTCAGTACTACACAATCAACTAGCTAACCTCACCTCAGTACTACACAATCAACTAGCTAACCCCACCTCAATACTACACAATCAACTAGCTAACCTCACCTCAGTACCACACAATCAACTAGCTAACCTCACCTCAGTACTACACAATCAACTAGCTAACCTCACCTCAGTACTACACAATCAACTAGCTAACCTCACCTCAGTACTACACAATCAACTAGCTAACCTCACCTCAGTACCACACAATCAACTAGCTAACCTCACCTCAGTACCACACAATCAACTAGCTAACCTCACCTCAGTACCACACAATCAACTAGCTAACCTCACCTCAGTACTACACAATCAACTAGCTAACCTCACCTCAGTACTACACAATCAACTAGCTAACCTCACCTCAGTACTACACAATCAACTAGCTAACCCCACCTCAATACCACACAATCAACTAGCTAACCTCACCTCAGTACTACACAATCAACTAGCTAACCTCACCTCAGTACCACACAATCAACTAGCTAACCTCACCTCAGTACTACACAATCAACTAGCTAACCTCACCTCAGTACTACACAATCAACTAGCTAACCCCACCTCAATACCACACAATCAACTAGCTAACCTCACCTCAGTACCACACAATCAACTAGCTAACCTCACCTCAGTACTACACAATCAACTAGCTAACCTCACCTCAGTACCACACAATCAACTAGCTAACCTCACCTCAGTACTACACAATCAACTAGCTAACCTCACCTCAGTACTACACAATCAACTAGCTAACCTCACCTCAGTACTACACAATCAACTAGCTAACCCCACCTCAATACCACACAATCAACTAGCTAACCCCACCTCAGTACCACACAATCAACTAGCTAACCCCACCTCAGTACTACACAATCAACTAGCTAACCCCACCTCAGTACCACACAATCAACTAGCTAACCTCACCTCAGTACCACACAATCAACTAGCTAACCTCACCTCAGTACTACACAATCAACTAGCTAACCTCACCTCAGTACCACACAATCAACTAGCTAACCCCATGTCCAGATGTTTTGGTTCCTTTACACCAAAGGCCATGTCCCACCAGATGCTGCAGTGTGCTGGAGTTGAATCTGTCTCCAGAAAGAGCTGCTGCTACTGCTTATCAGGTGTAAGACCAGCTCCACTTCCATAATAGTCTAATTTGATAAGGGAAAAGCAGCCTGCTCTATAGTGCCTCTGAGGTAATCTCTTTGAATTGAACACGAAATTAAAGGCAAGACTGAGCTCATGTTAGTTTCCCACACATCCAGAATAGGTCTGCAGCAGCAGACCAGATAAAGAAGGGCCTTAAAAGTATATGGGGCTTTTCTTTTTCCCTACTTGTGTGCAGATATCAGAATACAAAAGGAAATCGTATTATCAACTGTTAGTGTGGGGGGGCCAGGATCAGCCAACACCAAACATTATGGCAACTTAGTGTGGGGGGCCAGGATCAGCCAACACCAAACATTATGGCAACTTAGTGTGGGGGGCCAAGATCAGCCAACACCAAATATTATGGCAACTTAGTGTGGGGGGCCAGGATCAGCCAACACCAAATATTATAGCAACTTAGTGTGGGGGGGCCAGGATCAGCCAACACCAAATATTATGACAACTTAGTGTGGGGGGGCCAGGATCAGCCAACACCAAATATTATAGCAACTTAGTGTGGGGGGGCCAGGATCAGCCAACACCAAATATTATGGCAACTTAGTGTGGGGGGGCCAGGATCAGCAAACACCAAATATTATGGCAACTTAGTGTGGGGGGGCCAGGATCAGCCAAGACCAAATATTATGGCAACTTAGTGTGGGGGACCAGGATCAGCCAACACCAAATATTATGTCAACTTAGTGTGGGGGGCCAGGATCAGCCAACACCAAATATTATGTCAACTTAGTGTGGGGGGCCAGGATCAGCCAACACCAAATATTATGGCAACTTAGTGTGGGGGGCCAGGATCAGCCAACACCAAATATTATGGCAACTTAGTGTGGGGGGGCCAGGATCAGCCAACACCAAATATTATGGCAACTTAGTGTGGGGGGCCAGGATCAGCCAACACCAAATATTATGGCAACTTAGTGTGGGGGGCCAGGATCAGCCAACACCAAATATTATGGCAACTTAGTGTGGGGGGCCTGGATCAGCCAACACCAAATATTATGGCAACTTAGTGTGGGGGGCCTGGATCAGCTAACACCAAATATTATGGCAACTTAGTGTGGGGGGGCCAGGATCAGCCAACACCAAATATTATGGCAACTTAGTGTGGGGGGCCAGGATCAGCCAACACCAAATATTATGGCAACTTAGTGTGGGGGGGCCAGGATCAGCCAACACCAAATATTATGGCAACTTAGTGTGGGGGGCCAGGATCAGCCAACACCAAATATTATGACAACTTAGTGTGGGGGGCCAGGATCAGCCAACACCAAACATTATGGCAACTTAGTGTGGGGGGGCCAGGATCAGCCAACACCAAATATTATGTCAACTTAGTGTGGGGGGCCAGGATCAGCCAACACCAAATATTATGGCAACTTAGTGTGGTGGGCCAGGATCAGCCAACACCAAATATTATGGCAACTTAGTGTGGGGGGCCAGGATCAGCCAACACCAAATATTATGGCAACTTAGTGTGAGGGGACAGGATCAGCCAACACCAAATATTATGGCAACTTAGTGGGAGGGGCCAGGATCAGCCAACCCCAAATATTATGGCAACTTAGTGTGGGGGGGCCAGGATCAGCCAACACCAAATATTATGGCAACTTAGTGTGGGGGGGCCAGTATCAGCCAACACCAAATATTATGGCAACTTAGTGTGGGGGGGCCAAGATCAGCCAATACCAAATATTATGGCAACTTAGTGTGGGGGGCCAGGATCAGCCAACACCAAATATTATGGCAACTTAGTGTGGGGGGGCCAGGATCAGCCAACACCAAGTATTATGACAACTTAGTGTGGGGGGGGCCAGGATCAGCCAACACCAAATATTATGGCAACTTAGTGTGGGGGGGCCAGGATCAGCCAACACCAAATATTATGGCAACTTAGTGTGGGGGGGCCAGGATCAGCCAACACCACATATTATGGCAACTTAGTGTGGGGGGGCCAGGATCAGCCAACACCAAATATTATGGCAACTTAGTGTGGGGGGCCAGGATCAGCCAACACCAAACATTATAGCAACTTAGTGTGGGGGGCCAGGATCATCCAACACCAAATATTATGGCAACTTAGCGTGGGGGGCCAGGATCAGCCAACACCAAACATTATGGCAACTTAGTGTGGGGGGCCAGGATCAGCCAACACCAAATATTATGGCAACTTAGTGTGGGGGGGCCAGGATCAGCCAACACCAAATATTATGGCAACTTAGTGTGGGGGGCCAGGATCAGCCAATACCAAACATTATGGCAACTTAGTGTGGGGGGGCCAGGATCAGCCAACACCAAACATTATGACAACTTAGTGTGGGGGGGGCCAGGATCAGCAAACACCAAACATTATGGCAACTTAGTGTGGGGGGCCAGGATCAGCCAACACCAAATATTATGGCAACTTAGTGTGGGGGGCAAGGATCAGCCAACACCAAATATTATGGCAACTTAGTGTGGGGGGCCAGGATCAGCCAACACCAAATATTATGGCAACTTAGTGTGGGGGGCCAGGATCAGCCAACACCAAATATTATGGCAACTTAGTGTGGGGGGCCACGGTCAGCCAACACCAAATGTTATGGCAACTTGGTGTGGGGGGCCAGGATCAGCCAACACCAAATATTATGACAACTTAGTGTGGGGGGCCAGGATCAGCCAACACCAAATATTATGACAACTTAGTGTGAGGGGCCAGGATCAGGCATCACCAAATATTATGACAACTTAGTGTGGGGGGGCCAGGATCAGCCAACACCAAACATTATGACAACTTAGTGTGGGGGGGCCAGGATCAGCCAACACCAAATATTATGGCAACTTAGTGTGGGGGGGCCAGGATCAGCCAACACCAAATATTATGGCAACTTAGTGTGGGGGGCCAGGATCAGCCAACACCAAATATTATGGCAACTTAGTGTGGGGGGCCAGGATCAGCCAACACCAAACATTATGGCAACTTAGTGTGGGGGGGCCAGGATCAGCCAACACCAAACATTATGACAACTTAGTGTGGGGGGGCCAGGATCAGCAAATACCAAACATTATGGCAACTTAGTGTGGGGGGCCAGGATCAGCCAACACCAAATATTATGGCAACTTAGTGTGGGGGGCCAGGATCAGCCAACACCAAATATTAGGGCAACTTAGTGTGGGGGGCCAGGATCAGCCAACACCAAATATTATGGCAACTTAGTGTGGGGGGCCAGGATCAGCCAACACCAAATATTATGGCAACTTAGTGTGGGGGGCCACGGTCAGCCAACACCAAATGTTATGGCAACTTGGTGTGGGGGGCCAGGATCAGCCAACACCAAATATTATGACAACTTAGTGTGGGGGGCCAGGATCAGCCAACACCAAATATTATGACAACTTAGTGTGAGGGGCCAGGATCAGCCATCACCAAATATTATGACAATTTAGTGTGGGGGGGCCAGGATCAGCCAACACCAAACATTATGACAACTTAGTGTGGGGGGGCCAGGATCAGCCAACACCAAATATTATGGCAACTTAGTGTGGGGGGGCCAGGATCAGCCAACACCAACAATTATGGCAACTTAGTGTGGGGGGCCAGGATCAGCCAACACCAAATATTATGGCAACTTAGTGTGGGGGGCCAGGATCAGCCAACACCAAATATTATGACAACTTAGTGTGGGGGGGCCAGGATCAGCCAACACCAAATATTATGGCAACTTAGTGTGAGGGGCCAGGATCAGCCAACACCAAATATTATGACAACTTAGTTTGGGGGGGCCAGGATCAGCCAACACCAAATATTATGGCAACTTAGTGTGGGGGGGGCCAGGATCAGCCAACACCAAACATTATGGCAACTTAGTGTGGGGGGGCCAGGATCAGCCAACACCAAATATTATGGCAACTTAGTGTGGGGGGCCAGGATCAGCCAACACCAAATATTATAGCAACTTAGTGTGGGGGGCCAGGATCAGCCAACACCAAATATTATGGCAACTTAGTGTGGGGGGCCAGGATCAGCCAACACCAAATATTATGGCAACTTAGTGTGGGGGGGCCAGGATCAGCCAACACCAAATATTATGGCAACTTAGTGTGGGGGGCCAGGATCAGCCAACACCAAATATTATGGCAACTTAGATCGGGGGGCCAGGATCAGCCAACACCAAATATTATGGCAACTTAGTGTGGGGGGCCAGGATCAGCCAACACCAAATATTATGGCAACTTAGTGTGGGGGGCCATGATCAGCCAACACCAAACATTATGGCAACTTAGTGTGGGGGGCCAGGATCAGCCAACACCAAATATTATGGCAACTGAATGTGGGGGGCCAGGATCAGCCAACACCAAATATTATGGCAACTTAGTGTGGGGGGGCCAGGATCAGCCAACACCAAATATTATGGCAACTTAATGTGGGGGGCCAGGATCAGCCAACACCAAATATTATGGCAACTTAGTGTGGGGGGGCCAGGATCAGCCAACACCAAATATTATGACAACTTAGTGTGGGGGGGCCAGGATCAGCCAACACCAAATATTATATTAGAGTTTTTATCCTCATACAGACATTTTTTACATTGCGATTTGTTTGTGTTTTACCACAAAAACGACATATTCCTCTTTTTTTTGCCTCGACGAACTTTATGAAATAAGAGGATGCGTTCCCCTTTATCCGTCACCAAGATAAATGATCGGTGTTTGCTGTAATGAAAAGGACTTATCGCCATGTTAGCTGGCCTTCTGTGATCGAGACGTTTGAATTAGTTTGGATGAATGCAGGTCATGTCCAAGGGCAGAGGGATAAATATTGCTCCTCCTTGACTCCTCTCCCATCCTCTCCGCCACGGCACTACACGTCCAGTCTGTCGGCCTGCTGAAAAAAAAAAAACCCCGATTGTTTTATCCCAAAGTCTCGACAAGCAAGACAAGCTCTATTTCACATTCAACTTTTCAAGGTCTTCAAGTCATTTATTAGTGTCCAGAGGAAAGGCAGAATTGAGCAATAAATCCACTATGAACATGAAAAAAAAATCACAATAACTTTTCCCAGGGTCTTACTGAACGCTCCGCATTGTTTGTGTTAGCGGAGCCAGGAATAATATCCAGGATGCAGGATTTCATTCAAGGCCTTAAGACGTGTAACAAATCTCGGCAGAAAAGGAAGCTAGTTGGCCTCATTGTCTCAGGATCAAGCTGCTTCCCCAGGTATTAGGGACAGGAACAAGTGTGTCCACTGGGAAGAGCCTACTGTAGTATACTGTAGGCTACACCTGGCCTCCTCCACCTTCCTACTGTACTAGGATGTATGAGAACCTGATTCATAGGAGGAGGTAGAGGAGAAGGAGGAAGTAGAGGAGAAGGAGGAGAAGAGGCCTCGGCGTCTCTCTTCCAGAGTGTGGAACGACCGGCAGAAGTCCTCTGGTGACTCTGGAGACCGAGGCACAGTGCTTGCTGAAAACAAAGATGTTATTAGCTAGCTTAGCCATTTATCGCGTCTCCGCACTACATCTCCCCTGACATTACTTATTTATTTCTGTCTTTATTTATTTATTAAAGTCTTTTTCCTTCCTTTCTAGTCTCGTCTTTACACTAAAAGGATTAGTTCGTCTTGGAATAAGTAAAATAATTATCAATGCTTATGCTCCTTTAATTTAGCCTTAGTTTTCCTTTTCTTGGATCCAAATGTATTTCAAGTACTTCCATGTTGTAAATAGGAAAGGCACAAAGTGGATTGAATTTGTGGAACCGGATTTTGGACATTTCATTATCGATTAAACAGGCTGTATACGGTGATTAAAAGGGAAATAACAAGAGAGAGAGAGAGAGAGAGAGAGAGAGAGAGAGAGAGAGAGAGAGAGAGAGGGTACATTTTTCTGTTCCCCGTATTGACAAATGTGTAGCAACGACAACGTGTCTGCTTGCACAAACAACAACAGTAGTGCATCCACAGGACATACTGAGTCCTCTTATGTCTACACAATGTATTATATATATATATATATATATATATATATATATATATATATATATATATATATATATGGTATTAAATGGTTAAGCACATTAACAGGTGAAAAATGCCCAGTTCTTAAAAATAACAATAAAATAATACAATGTTGTAACGTGATTGTCAGACGATCGTTGAAATTAACCCGATAAATCCCATCTGTTATCTGGGCCAAAAAGAGAGACATTGTGCTTTCAGACTCTATATTCATGTCCTCTCAAAATGGCTGCAAAACACAGTGGGGTTAGTACAACCAATTCATTTACTGCCAAAAAAAAACAAAGTGATCGACATCTGCATAGTACCTCCGCACCTTGTCATGGAGATGACTGACATGTGTATTATATAGGTAACAAAATACCCTGTGTCTCATTTTAGCATAGCTATTGATATCAGATTATGTTAATTGTTTTCTTGTTGTTGTTGTTTTTAAGCAGACTATTACGTGTGACAGCAACACAGAACCAGTCTAGACTGAGTCACACAGTCAGTTTATTTTAAAAACAAAGCAAAGTTACCATCATATAATTATCTTTTCAGTAGTGGTTTTATTACACACGGCACCCAGCGGTGTGTTTTGTTGTTGTCAGGCTCTGCCTTGTTACTTACTGAACAGTCGATGCTTGTGCATGTCAGTTATGCAGATCATACAGCCAGTGTAACCTGCTACCTCTGTGTTCTCTGTACTCTCCATTCCACTCTGTACTCTCCATTCCACTCTGTACTCTCCATTCCACTCTGTACTCTCCATGCCACTCTGTACTCTCCATTCCACTCTGTACTCTCCATGCCACTCTGTACTCTCCATTCCACTCTGTACTCTCCATGCCACTCTGTACTCTCCATGCCACTCTGTACTCTCCATCCCACTCTGTACTCTCCATGCCACTCTGTACTCTCCATTCCACTCTGTACTCTCAATTCCACTCTGTACTCTCCATTCCACTCTGTACTCTCCATTCCACTCTGTACTCTCCATTCCACTCTGTACTCTCCATGCCACTCTGTACTCTCCATTCTACTCTGTACTCTCCATGCCACTCTGTACTCTCCATGCCACTCTGTACTCTCCATTCCACTCTGTACTCTCCATTCTACTCTGTACTCTCCATGCCACTCTGTACTCTCCATTCCACTCTGTACTCTCCATGCCACTCTGTACTCTCCATGCCACTCTGTACTCTCCATCCCACTCTGTACTCTCCATGCCACTCTGTACTCTCCATTC
>NC_143026.1:92627320-92677320 GCF_057628025.1 Oncorhynchus mykiss | reverse complement strand
AATGCTTATTGAAATTTTCAATTATGGTGGATTTATCAGTGGTGACAGTGTTTCCTATCTTCAGTGCAGTGGGCAGCTGGGAGGAGGTGTTCTTATTCTCCATGGACTTTACAGTGTCCCAGAACTTTTTTGAGTTAGTGTTGCAAGAAGCAAATTTCTGCTTGAAAAAGCTAGCCTTGGCTTTTCTAACTGCCTGTGTATAATGGTTTCTAGCTTCCCTGAACAGCTGCATATCACGGGGGCTGTTCGATGCTAATGCAGAACGCCATAGGACGTTTTTGTGTTGATTAAGGGCAGTCAGGTCTGGGGAGAACCAAGGGCTATATCTGTTCCTGGTTCTAAATTTCTTGAATGGGGCATGTTTATTTAAGATGGTTAGGAAGGCATTTTTAAAAAATATCCAGGCATCCTCTACTGACGGGATGAGGTCAATATCCTTCCAGGATACCCCGGCCAGGTCGATTAGAAAGGCCTGCTCGCTGAAGTGTTTCAGGGAGCGTTTTACAGTGATGAGAGGAGGTCGTTTGACCGCTGACCCATTACGGATGCAGGCAATGAGGCAGTGATCGCTGAGATCTTGGTTGAAGACAGCAGAGGTGTATTTAGAGGGGAAGTTGGTTAGGATGATATCTATGAGGGTGCCCGTGTTTAAGGCTTTGGGGAGGTACCTGGTAGGTTCATTGATAATTTGTGTGAGATTGAGGGCATCAAGTTTAGATTGTAGGATGGCTGGGGTGTTAAGCATGTTCCAGTTTAGGTCGCCTAGCAGCACCAGCTCTGAAGATAGATGGGGGGCAATCAGTTCACATATGGTGTCCAGAGCACAGCTGGGGGCAGAGGGTGGTCTATAGCAGGCGGCAACGGTGAGAGACTTGTTTTTAGAAAGGTGGATTTTTAAAAGTAGAAGTTCAAATTGTTTGGGTACAGACCTGGATAGTAGGACAGAACTCTGCAGGCTATCTTTGCAGTAAATTGCAACACCGCCCCCTTTGGCAGTTCTATCTTGTCTGAAAATGTTGTAGTTTGGAATTAAAATGTCTGAATTTTTGGTGGTCTTCCTAAGCCAGGATTCAGACACAGCTAGAACATCCGGGTTGGCAGAGTGTGCTAAAGCAGTGAATAGAACAAACTTAGGGAGGAGGCTTCTAATGTTAACATGCATGAAACCAAGGCTATTACGGTTACAGAAGTCGTCAAAAGAGAGCGCCTGGGGAATAGGAGTGGAGCTAGGCACTGCAGGGCCTGGATTCACCTCTACATCGCCAGAGGAACATAGGAGGAGTAGAATAAGGGTACGACTAAAAGCAATAAGAATTGGTCGTCTAGAACGTCTGGAACAGAGAGTAAAAGGAGGTTTCTGGGGGCGATAAAATAGCATCAAGGTATAATGTACAGACAAAGGTAAGGTAGGATGTGAATACAGTGGAGGTAAACCTAGGTATTGAGTGATGAAGAGAGAGATATTGTCTCTAGAAACATCATTGAAACCAGGAGATGTCATTGCATGTGTGGGTGGTGGAACTATTAGGTTGGATAAGGTATAGTGAGCAGGACTAGAGGCTCTACAGTGAAATAAGCCAATAAACACTAACCAGAACAGCAATGGACAAGACATATTGACATTAAGATGATATGCTATGATAATGCTGTGATAATGGAAATGACATGCTATGAAAATTATATAGTATGAAAGTAATATTATGCTATGATAAGGACATGCTATGATAATGATATGATATTATATTAGAGTGAAGGATTATTTTATGATATGCTCAATAATGTTAGTTCAACTAAAGATAGCCAATCAAATGGGATTCTAAGCTCTCCAACACCAATTGTAACCTTACAATTTCAGGTAAACAAAAACAACTGAAGGTCGATATTAAAACCAAGGCAGATTATCAACATCGATATGGATTTAAATATTTAATATAGTTCTGTTTCCTGTCCTCGTACACCCTGTCTTCCTGTTTCCCTGTCTCGTACACCCTGTCTTCCTGTTTCCCTGTCTCGTACACCCTGTCTTCCTGTTTCCCTGTCTCGTACACCCTCTCTCCTGTTTCCCTGTCTCGTACACCCTGTCTTCCTGTTTCCCTGTCCTTTACACCCTGTCATCCTGTTTCCCTGTCTCGTACACCCTGTCATCCTGTTTCCCTGTCCTTTACACCCTGTCATCCTGCTTCCCTGTCTCGTACACCCTGTCATCCTGTTTCCCTGTCTCTTACACCCTGTCTTCCTGTTTCCCTGTCCTTTACACCCTGTCTTCCTGTTTCCCTGTCCTTTACACCCTGTCTTCCTGTTTCCTTGTCTCTTACACCCTGTCTTCCTGTTTCCCTGTCTCTTACACCCTGTCATCCTGTTTCCCTGTCCTTTACACCCTGTCATCCTGTTGCCCTGTCTCCTACACCCTGTCATCCTGTTTCCCTGTCTCGTACACCCTGCCATCCTGTTTCCCTGTCTCCTACACCCTGTCTTCCTGTTTCCCTGTCCTTTACACCCTGTCATCCTGTTTCCCTGTCTCTTACACCCTGTCTTCCTGTTTCCCTGTCCTTTACACCCTGTCATCCTGTTTCCCTGTCTCTTACACCCTGTCTTCCTGTTTCCCTGTCCTTTACACCCTGTCTTCCTGTTTCCCTGTCCTTTACACCCTGTCATCCTGTTTCCTTGTCTCTTACACCCTGTCTTCCTGTTTCCCTGTCCTTTACACCCTGCCATCCTGTTTTTCTGTCTCTTACACCCCGTCTTCCTGTTTCCCTGTCTCGTACACCCTCTGATCCTGTTTCCCTGTCATCCTGTTTCCCTGTCTCTTACACCCTGTCTTCCTGTTTCCCTGTCCTTTACACCCTGTCTTCCTGTTTCCCTGTCTCTTACACCCTGGCATCCTGTTTCCCTGTCTCGTACACCCTGTCATCCTGTTTCCCTGTCTCTTACACCCTGTCATCCTGTTTCTCTGTCTCTTACACCCTGTCTTCCTGTTTCCCTGTCCTTTACACCCTGTCTTCCTGTTTCCCTGTCCTTTACACCCTGTCTTCCTGTTTCCCTGTCCTTTACACCCTGTCTTCCTGTTTCCCTGTCTCGTACACCCTGTCTTCCTGTTTCCCTGTCCTTTACACCCTGCCATCCTGTTTCTCTGTCTCTTACACCCGGTCATCCTGTTTCCCTGTCCTTTACACCCTGTCATCCTGTTTCCCTGTCCTTTACACCCTGTCTTCCTGTTTCCCTGTCCTTTACACCCTGTCCTCCTGTTTCCCTGTCCTTTACACCCTGTCATCCTGTTTCCCTGTCCTTTACACCCCGTCTTCCTGTTTCCCTGTCTCGTACACCCTCTGATCCTGTTTCCCTGTCATCCTGTTTCCCTGTCTCTTACACCCTGTCTTCCTGTTTCCCTGTCTCGTACACCCTGTCTTCCTGTTTCCCTGTCCTTTACACCCTGTCTTCCTGTTTCCCTGTCTCTTACACCCTGTCATCCTGTTTCCCTGTCTCGTACACCCTGTCATCCTGTTTCCCTGTCTCTTACACCCTGTCATCCTGTTTATCTGTCTCTTACACCCTGTCTTCCTGTTTCCCTGTCCTTTACACCCTGTCTTCCTGTTTCCCTGTCCTTTACACCCTGTCTTCCTGTTTCCCTGTCCTTTACACCCTGTCTTCCTGTTTCCCTGTCTCGTACACCCTGGCATCCTGTTTCCCTGTCTCTTACACCCTGTCATCCTGTTTCCCTGTCTCTTACACCCTGTCATCCTGTTTCCCTGTCTCGTACACCCTGTCTTCCTGTTTCCCTGTCCTTTACACCCTGTCCTCCTGTTTCCCTGTCCTTTACACCCTGTCATCCTGTTTCGCTGTCCTTTACACCCTCTGATCCTTGCCCTCACATCTTGTATGGCCTCTCTCTGTCTTCCCCTCTGTGCCTTCTTCTATGGCTCTGTCTTTGTCCTTCCTTCTCTAGCAGGGCCGTCCCTAACCTTTTGCGGGCCCTCAGTAAAATGTTGATGCCCCCCCCCCCCCGTCTCATGGGAAAAATATGTTAGTGGCACCACTCTTGATGGCAGAGAGATAAAAATGAACTTTTATATTTAATTTCCAGCAATAATACACGTATTCCCCTTGGAGCGCAGAGAACATGTTGCAGTTTGAAAGTAAGTTTGCTGCAATATTACTCATTTTGCCATGGGGCGGAGAGAAACAGTAGCCTTTTCACAGCTTATTACCTGCAATTCTAAACATTTTGTCATGGGGCGGAGAGAAACAGTAGCCTTTTCACAGCTTATTACCTGCAATTCTAAACATTTTGCCATGGGGCGGAGAGAAACAGTAGCCTTTTCACAGCTTATTACCTGCAATTCTAAACATTTTGCCACGTTAATATGATATCTGAGTGAGACTGACTAATAAAATAAAATAAAAGTTTGTTCATCGCTTACGAAGATTTGCAGGTGCAGTGGACTGCTTATATTTCTAGCTCCAACAGTGCAGTAACATCTAGCAATGGGGGCCCCCTGGAGGTTAGGGCCCCTGGGCACGGGCCCTTCATGCCCGTTCGATAATTATTCCATAATTACTACAAGTTTAAATTGCTGGCTAGACTAATTTACCATCTAACAACATTTTGCTGACATGGTTAACTGAGTGACTGTCAGTGACTGACAGAACAAGAGAAAAACAGCTGATGCACTACCACATTTCTGAATGGCACCTTGTGTATTCTACTATTTAACTCTCACCAGTAAGTTGTGTTTGCAAAAATGTTTTAAAAAATTGTGTGTGTGTGTGGGGGGGGGGGGGTCAGAGGCCCCTAGCAGCCGGGGCCCTAAGCGACCGCTTATGTCGTTTATGCCTGGGGCCGGCCTTGATCTCTAGCATCTCTACAATCTCTGTCTGTTTCCTCCTCGCTATACATCTTTACAATCTCTGTCGGTTTCCTCCTCTCTATACATCTCTAAAATCTCTGTCTGTTTCCTCCTCTCTACACACCTCTACAATCTCTGTCTGTTTCCTCCTCTCTATACACCTCTACAATCTCTGTCTGTTTCCTCCTCTCTATACACCTCTACAATCTCTGTCTGTTTCCTCCTCTCTACACACCTCTACAATCTCTGTCTGTTTCCTCCTCTCTATACATCTCTAAAATCTCTGTCTGTTTCCTCCTCTCTACACACCTCTACAATCTCTGTCTGTTTCCTCCTCTCTATACACCTCTACAATCTCTGTATGTTTCCTCCTCTCTACACACCTCTACAATCTCTGTCTGTTTCCTCCTCTCTATACACCTCTACAATCTCTGTCGGTTTCCTCCTCTCTATACACCTCTACAATCTCTGTCTGTTTCCTCCTCTCTATACACCTCTACAATCTCTGTCGGTTTCCTCCTCTCTATACACCTCTACAATCTCTGTCGGTTTCCTCCTCTCTATACACCTCTACAATCTCTGTCGGTTTCCTCCTCTCTATACACCTCTACAATCTCTGTCGGTTTCCTCCTCTCTATACACCTCTACAATCTCTGTCGGTTTCCTCCTCTCTATACACCTCTACAATCTCTGTCTGTTTCCTCCTCTCTATACACCTCTACAATCTCTGTCTGTTTCCTCCTCTCTATACACCTCTACAATCTCTGTCTGTTTCCTCCTCTCTATACACCTCTACAATCTCTGTCTGTTTCCTCCTCTCTATACACCTCTACAATCTCTGTCGGTTTCCTCCTCTCTATACACCTCTACAATCTCTGTCGGTTTCCTCCTCTCTATAAATCTCTAAAATCTCTGTCTGTTTCCTCCTCTCTATAAATCTCTACAATCTCTGTCGGTTTCCTCCTCTCTATAAATCTCTAAAATCTCTGGCTGTTTCCTCCTCTCTATACATCTCTCCTATCTCTGTCGGTTTCCTCCCCGCTACTCTGTCCACCTTGCAGGGCCTGAGCTCTGAGCTTTTAGCTGGACCTTTGTACCATCTGTAACACAGGCTTCTCTCTCTCTCTGTCTCTCTGTCTCTCTGTCTCTCTGTCTCTACCTCTATCTCCCCCTCCCTATCCCCCCCTCTCTACTCTACTCTACTCTACTCTACTCTACTCTACTCTACTCTACTCTACTCTACTCTACTCTACTCTTCTCTCTCTCTCTCTCTCTCTCTCTCTCTCTCTCTCTCTCCCTCTCTCTCTCTCTCTCTCTCTCTCTCCCTCTCTCCCTCTCTCTCTCTGTCTCTGTCTCTCTCTTGCGCTATCTCTCTGTTCTCTTCACTGCTGGCTTCTTAACCATGGTGCTAACTGCAGGTCCTGTGGGTCTCTGTGATTGTGCTCTGCATTGGGGGGAGAGATCAGGATTAACAGCCACACTCCATAAAGGGGTCAGAGGTACGCACTGATTATGTGAGTGTGTGTGTGTGTGTGTGCGCACCTTTCTGTGTGTGTGTGTTCACATTTCTCTCTGTGTGTGTGTGTGTGTGTGTGTGTGTGTGTGTGTGTGTGTGTGTGTGTGTGTGTGTGTGTGTGTGTGTGTGTGTGTGTGTGTGTGTGTGTGTGTGTGTGTGTGTGTGTGTGTGTGTGTGTGCACACGGATGTGTGTGTGTATGTCAGTCTGACAACTGATTCATGTGTTAGCATACGTGTGTGTGTGTGTTGATCTGCCTCTCACAGGGCAGAGAGGACTGGAGGCAGGCAGGTGGAAGGGGGATGGATGGGGACATGGCTGGGAGGTTGAGGTGAGATTGATGGATAGTAGAGCCCAGCTATCAGATAGGAGCATCACAATCAAGCTGTCAGCTCAATGCCTCCCTCCCTTTCCTCTCCTCTCTCTCTCTCCTCTCTCTCTCTCCCTCCCTCCCTCCCTCCCTCCCTCCCTCCCTCCCTCCCTCCCTCCCTCCCTCCCTCCCTCCCTCCCTCCCTCCCTCCCCCTCTCCTCTCTCTCTCTCTGCTCTACTCTCCATATCTCTCTCTCTGTTCTGCCCTGCTCTCCCTCCCTCCCTCTCTTCTTCTCTCTGTCTCTGCACTACTCTCTCTCTATCGCTCTCTCTCTCTCTCTCTCCCTCTCTCTCTCCCTCTCTCTCTGCACTACTCTCTATATCTCCCTCCCTCCCTCCCTCCCTCCCTCCCTCCCTCCCTCCCTCCCTCCCTCCCTCCCTCCCTCCCTCCCTATCTCTCTCTCTCTCTCTCTCCCTCCCTCCCTCCCTCCCTCCCTCCCTCCCTCCCTCCCTCCCTCCCTCCCTCCCTCCCTCCCTCCCTCCCTCCCTCTCTCTCTCTCTCTCTCCCTCTCTCTCTCTCTCCCTCCCTCCCTCTCTCTCTCTCCCTCTCTCTCTCTCCCTCCCTCCCTCTCCTCTCCTCTGCTCCCCCTCTTTTTGATAAACAGAAGAATGGGATGACAGTTTGGACTGGTCCCAGGGCAGTGGGGAAGCCTGGCCTGCCTTTCAGCACCAAAGGGCTGAGAAAAGAGGTCCAGATAATTCTGGCTGGTCTTTCTGGGCCATGGATCCTTCAAGTGTTGAGAGGAGAGAGGGTTATAGGTCACAGAGTGTCATTCAACACAGGCAGCAGACTTCGGTTTGTTCTGTATACACAGATATAGATGTAGGATCTTCATTTGAGACAGTTTGCTACAGCAGAGAAATAGTCCTGCAGCAACAGGAAATGTGAATTATTATGTGGATTGTAGTTAATGGACATTTTTGTAGGGGTTGATACATTTTCTATACTCGGTATTACTGTCTTCACACAAAGGTGAGCCTTATGTTTACAAAGGCATGTCCAAATCGAGAAACCAGCAGCCATTACATTGGTATTACTGTCTTTTTTCTGATTGAAAGCACTATATACTGCAAATTTGTGACGCAAATGCAATCATTTTGAACTCACTTCGCTAATAATTGCAAATAAATAACAAGAGGTGACTGTGATAATTGAATATTTACCAGGTTTTTCAAGCCTCATAGTTCATGATTATTGATACGATGTCAACACAGAAGGAAGTCTGCAACACAGAAGATCCGCTGTTTCCCCATTTCCCCTCGTTGACCCGCGGAAAAGCTTTTCAAACACCACAGACCTGTGGAGAACCGAGAGAAATAATACTGGGGAGAGCGACCACGTGGAGGGCAATTAAGACATATTCATTGCAAAGGCAGAGGGAGGGAGGGAGGGAGGGAAGGAGGGAGGGGGGGAGGGAGGGAAGGAGGGAGGGAGGGAAGGAGGGAGGGAGGGGAGCACGGCTAAACCATGGTGGAGTGCTTCAATGTGGCTCTGAGACCTCCATCTCGACTCGGAGAGGAGCCAGTGGCACTCGTCTCTCTGTTATCAAATTATCTAATATAAAGGGAAAACCCCTCATTGTGACCTGAACTGAGAGAGAGAGAGAGAGAGACAGATGAAGAGGACAGAGAGAGAGAGAGAGAGAAAGGGTGTGTAGAGAGAGGGATAAGAGCGAGAGGGAGAGGGAGGACAGAGAGAGGGAAAGAAAGGGGGTGTAGAGAGAGGGATAAGAGCAAGAGAGAGAGGGAGGACAGAGAGAGGGAAGACAGAAAGAGGGAGAAATAGACAGAGAGAATCCAAGTCTTTTGTTGCTTCTTTCCCCGTGTTCAGTACCGTACCAGGCCTCCACAGTAGTGTTCAGTACCGTACCAGAACTCCACAGTAGTGTTCAGAACCATACCAGAACTCCACAGTAGTGTTCAGTACCGTACCAGGCCTCCACAGTAGTGTTCAGTACCGTACCAGGCCTCCACAGTAGTGTTCAGAACCATACCAGAACTCCACAGTAGTGTTCAGTACCGTACCAGAACTCCACAGTAGTGTTCAGTACCGTACCAGAACTCCACAGTAGTGTTCAGAACCATACCAGAACTCCACAGTAGTGTTCAGTACCGTACCAGGCCTCCACAGTAGTGTTCAGAACCATACCAGAACTCCACAGTAGTGTTCAGTACCGTACCAGAACTCCACAGTAGTGTTCAGTACCGTACCAGAACTCCACAGTAGTGTTCAGTACCGTACCAGGCCTCCACAGTAGTGTTCAGTACCGTACCAGAACTCCACAGTAGTGTTCAGTACCGTACCAGAACTCCACAGTAGTGTTCAGTACCGTACCAGAACTCAACAGTAGTGTTCAGTACCATACCAGAACTCCACAGTAGTGTTCAGTACCATACCAGAACTCCACAGTAGTGTTCAGTACCGTACCAGAACTCCACAGTAGTGTTCAGTACCGTACCAGGCCTCCACAGTAGTGGTGGTGAATGCATGGTTGAACAGAAATTAAACCTGGGTTCCTGCCCCCTCGGGCCGGCTCTGTGTGTGTCCCAAATGGCATCCTATGTAGTCCACTACTTTTCACCAGGGTCCCTAGGGCTCCGGTCTAAAGTAGTGCTCTCTGTAGGGAATAGGTTGCCATTTTGGACCGATCTCCTTCCCTGGGTGACAGGCTGTCCGTCGTCGGCAATGAGGACCTGCTTTCCTGCTACCGTTCTACATGCCCCCTACTCTCCCTCTGAGGATCCCTCCCTCACAGAAATGTATATTACTCTTCCTCTGTTCAGCCTCTCATCTTCTTCATTTGCTGAGGCACTCAGGGCCGACACATCTATTGTTAACCACCTGTGTTCTGGCATGCCCAGCAGCATGATGGGAGAAGATTACCCTATCACAGTACTACTGTGTTCCAAATGGGTCCTGGTCAAAATGTAGTGTAAGGTTGAGTCCCAAACGAGCCCTGGTCAAAATGTAGTGTAAGGTTGAGTCCCAAACGAGCCCTGGTCAAAAGGTAGTGTAAGGTTGAGTCCCAAACGAGCCCTGGTCAAAATGTAGTGTAAGGTTGAGTCCCAAACGAGCCCTGGTCAAAATGTAGTGTAAGGTTGAGTCCCAAACGAGCCCTGGTCAAAATGTAGTGTAAGGTTGAGTCCCAAACGAGCCCTGGTCAAAATGTAGTGTAAGGTTGAGTCCCAAACGAGCCCTGGTCAAAAGGTAGTGTAAGGTTGAGTCCCAAACGAGCCCTGGTCAAAATGTAGTGTAAGGTTGAGTCCCAAACGAGCCCTGGTCAAAATGTAGTGTAAGGTTGAGTCCCAAACGAGCCCTGGTCAAAATGTAGTGTAAGGTCGAGTCCCAAACGGGCCCTGGTCAAAATGTAGTGTAAGGTTGAGTCCCAAACGAGCCCTGGTCAAAATGTAGTGTAAGGTTGAGTCCCAAACGAGCCCTGGTCAAAATGTAGTGTAAGGTTGAGTCCCAAACGAGCCCTGGTCAAAATGTAGTGTAAGGTTGAGTCCCAAACGAGCCCTGGTCAAAATGTAGTGTAAGGTTGAGTCCCAAACGATCCCTGGTCAAAATGTAGTGTAAGGGTTCCATTTGGGGAAGAAGCCTCACACTGCAGCAATAGAGGGCAGAGATAACAGGGTTCCATTTGGGGAAGAAGCCTCACACTCTGCAGCAATAGAGGGCAGAGATAACAGGGTTCCATTTGAGGAAGCAGCCTTACACTCTGCAGCAATAGAGGGCAGAGATAACAGGGTTCCATTTGAGGAAGCAGCCTTACACTCTGCAGCAATAGAGGGCAGAGATAACAGGGTTCCATTTGAGGAAGCAGCCTTACACTCTGCAGCAATAGAGGGCAGAGATAACAGGGTTCCATTTGGGGAAGAAGCCTCACTCTGCAGCAATAGAGGGCAGAGATAACAGGGTTCCATTTGGGGAAGAAGCCTCACACTCTGCAGCAATAGAGGGCAGAGATAACAGGGTTCCATTTGGGGAAGAAGCCTCACACTCTGCAGCAATAGAGGGCAGAGATAACAGGGTTCCATTTGGGGAAGAAGCCTCACACTGCAGCAATAGAGGGCAAAGGCAGATGGATGACTTGCTAGAACAGCAGGACAACGACTCTAACTTGGTTAGAATTACTCTCTGTTGCTGATTGACTTTTTCTAGGCCTTGTGATCAGTCTAAACGTCATGCCTGTGATCAGTCCATTCAGTCTGATCTTTATGCCTGCGTTCACTCTCAGCTTGATCCTTGTGATCAGTCTCATTTTTATCCCTGTTTTCAGTGTCATCTTTATCCCTGAGTTTAATGTTCTCTATGACTCTAAACACCTACAGCGCAGAGAATAACCATTCATCTAGATTTTCCATCTCAAAATGTGATGGTGTGAAGATTTTAACTCAAAGATCTAATTTGAACTCTTTTACTCTACTAACCACCCTGTTTTCAATTAGGTTTTTTAATTACGACCGTCACATGAGCTTCAGGTAATCACTTGCATGTTCCTGTCTTTGTTCCTGAGGAATTAAAGACTTTGCCTGGCAACGTCAACTTGGAACTTCTGCCGTTGTAATGGGATCAGGGAAACAGAGGAGAATCATCATCGCCTCCTCGTCTTCCTCCCATCCCTCCATCCTGTCTGAGGTAACAGGAAACATCCCAAAAAAAACCTGAATGAACACGAACACAGACACTGACACGGTTCCCCGGTCTGTTCTTTTGTACAAACCAAATCCCCCACCAACCCTCCTCCTCCTCCTCCCAGTTTGAATATGGCTTCCAATCCAAACAGGGTCCGTCCAGCCAGGAATCTTCCAACAGCAAGACCCAACTGTCAATGAATAGAGAAAGAGAGACACTGCTGTCTTCCTATGCCAGAGAGGAAAGCCAAAGCAAATTTGCTGGGCGAGAGGGGAGAGTTTGGCCCAATCGGATGGTATTCCTTGGAGAGTCCCTTGTGATTCCCTTGGCATGGTGGCAAATGGCGTCGACTCGCCTCAATCAGGTGTTGGGGGTCCTGGAGGAGAGGAGGAGGAGGAGAGGAAGCCCTGATCATTTGCATGTCCTGGAAGTAGGAAGTGATGGGAATTCCTGTTGGGAGAGAGAGCCAGGCTTTGATGTGGGCATTCCTGGTGGGAGAGAAAGAAAGCCAGGCTTTTGATCCCGGTTGGATTAAGGAGGACGGAAATAGACGGCTGTGGATCTGGGAAGTCATTCATCACTATGGAGAGTCTGCATCCCAAATGGCACCCTATTCCCTATTTAGTGCACTACTTTTGACATGGGTCCACAGGGCTCTGGTCAATCGTAGTGCAGTACGTAGAGAATAGGGGGCTATTTGGAATGTGGATGTGCCCAGTTCCTCCTTCACCTCTTAACCATGGCTGGCTTCAAAGACTCAGAGAGAGAGAGAGAGAGAGAGAGCCATCCCAGAGTGTACTCTCTGTCAGGACACCTACTGCAGTGGAGATGGACTGGATATTAACAGGCCAGACTACTGGCTCCAATAAGGAGATATTTTAACAGGCCAGACTACTGGCTCCAATAAGGAGATATTTTAACAGGCCAGACTACTGGCTCCAATGAGGAGATACTTTAACAGGCCAGACTACTGGCTCCAATGAGGAGATACTTTAACAGGCCAGACTACTGGCTCCAATGAGGAGATATTTTAACAGGCCAGACTACTGGCTCCAATGTGATATTCTCCAATACAAGGAAATGCTGAAATTAATCTGGATTGAGGCTTTATCATTGGACTATGCAACTGGGGCATTTTGAGACCTATGCTGTGGCACATGCTTTGTCCCTCCACAGTGGAGGTATTACATTTTTTGGGGCCAAACTCTCACTGTATTAATTTTCCAATGCACTGGGCCTGCAGCTAATGGAGTGGTATGGCCTGTGCAGCAGAGTGACTGAGGAAGTGGTATGGCCTGTGCAGCAGAGATACTAAGGGAGTGGTATGACCTGTGCAGCAGAGATACTAAGGGAGTGGTATGGCCTGTGCAGCAGAGATACTAAGGGAGTGGTATGACCTGTGCAGCAGAGTGACTAAGGGAGTGGCATGGCCTGTGCAGCAGAGATACTAAGGGAGTGGTATGACCTGTGCAGCAGAGTGACTAAGGGAGTGGTATGGCCTGTGCAGCAGAGTGACTAAGGGAGTGGTATGGCCTGTGCAGCAGAGATACTAAGGGAGTGGTATGGCCTGTGCAGCAGAGTGACTAAGGAAGGGGTATGACCTGTGCAGCAGAGTGACTAAGGAAGTGGTATGGCCTGTGCAGCAGAGATACTAAGGGAGTGGTATGACCTGTGCAGCAGAGTGACTAAGGGAGTGGCATGGCCTGTGCAGCAGAGATACTAAAGGAGTGGTATGACCTGTGCAGCAGAGATACTAAGGGAGTGGTATGGCCTGTGCAGCAGAGTGACTAAGGGAGTGGTATGACCTGTGCAGCAGAGATACTAAGGGAGTGGTATGGCCTGTGCAGCAGAGTGACTAAGGGAGTGGTATGGCCTGTGTAGCAGACTGACTAAGGGAGTGGTATGGCCTGTGCAGCAGAGAGACTACGGAAGTGGTATGGCCTGTGCAGCAGAGTGACTAAGGGAGTGGTATGGCCTGTGCAGCAGAGTGACTAAGGAAGTGGTATGGCCTGTGCAGCAGAGTGACTAAGGAAGTGGTATGGCCTGTGTAGCAGAGTGACTAAGGGAGTGGTATGGCCTGTGCAGCAGAGTGACTAAGGAAGTGGTATGGCCTGTGCAGCAGAGATTATAAGGAAGTGGTATGGCCTGTGCAGCAGAGATACAACGGTGTGGTATGGCCTGTGCAGCAGAGATACTAAGGGAGTGGTATGGCCTGTGCAGCAGAGATACTAAGGGAGTGGTATGGCCTGTGCAGCAGAGTGACTAAGGGAGTGGTATGGCCTGTGCAGCAGAGATACTAAGGGAGTGGTATGGCCTGTGCAGCAGAGTGACTAAGGGAGTGGTATGGCCTGTGCAGCAGAGTGAATAATGGAGTGGCATGGCCTGTGCAGCAGAGAGAGTGAGGAAGTAGTATGGCCTGTGCAGCAGAGAGACTAAGGGAGTGGCATGGCCTGTGCAGCAGAGATACTAAGGGAGTGGTATGACCTGTGCAGCAGAGTGACTAAGGGAGTGGTATGGCCTGTGCAGCAGAGTGACTAAGGGAGTGGTATGGCCTGTGCAGCAGAGTGACTAAGGGAGTGGTATGGCCTGTGCAGCAGAGATACTAAGGGAGTGGTATGGCCTGTGCAGCAGAGAGAGTGAGGAAGTAGTATGGCCTGTGCAGCAGAGAGACTAAGGGAGTGGTATGGCCTGTGCAGCAGAGTGACTAAGAGAGTGGTATGGCCTGTGCAGCAGAGTGACTAAGGGAGTGGTATGGCCTGTGCAGCAGAGATACTAAGGGAGTGGTATGGCCTGTGCAGCAGAGATACTAAGGGAGTGGTATGGCCTGTGCAGCAGAGATACTAAGGGAGTGGTATGGCCTATGCAGCAGAGATACTAATGGAGTGGTATGGCCTGTGCAGCAGAGATACTAAGGGAGTGGTATGGCCTCTGCAGCAGAGAGGTGTGAGGTGTGGTGGTAGTGGTGGACAGCCTTTCAGTACACCAAGTTTACTGTCCCAAATGGTAGTTTACTGTCCCAAATGGTAGTACACTATTCAGAAAAGGGTGCTATTTGGGACGAAGCATGAGATACCCGCGTCCACATCCACATCAGGAGCAGCATCAGGAGCAGCATCATGCACAGCATCAGGAGCAGCATTAGGAGCAGCATTAGGCACAGCATCAAGCACAGCCTCAGGAGCAGCATCAGGAGCAGGATCAGGCTCAGCATCAGGAGCAGCATCAGACACAGCATTAGGCACAGCATCAGGCACAGCATCAGGAGCAGCATCAGGCTCAGCATCAGGAGCAGCATCAGGCACAGCATCAGGAGCAGCATCAGTAGCAGCATCAGGAGCAGCATCAGGCTCAGCATCAGGAGCAGCATCAGGCACAGCATCAGGAGCAGCATCAGTAGCAGCATCAGGAGCAGCATCAGGCACAGCATCAGGAGCAGCATCAGGCACAGCATCAGGCACAGCATCAGGAGCAGCATCAGGCACAGCATTAGGCACAGCATCAGTCACAGCATCAGGCACAGCATCGGGCACAGCATCAGGCACAGCATTAGGCACAGCTTCAGGCACAGCATCAGGCACAGCATCAGGCACAGCATCAGGCACAGCATCAGGCACAGCATCAGGAGCAGCAGGTAAGGCATTGTTAGGTGAAGATAGATGAAACCTCCTCTGAGGATCAGCACCCGTTGTGTTCATCTGACTCATCTTATCTTTCTTAGTTTGGTCGGCATCTTTCCTCGCGGTTAGAAACTTCTGTTCCGTTGCTCTTTTCCTCAAGTTGCTATAGAAACTAATACCACGTTTCACAATAGTCCTTATCCATTTTTCCAAAGGACCTTTTTTACTACCTGAGTCCACAACAGGTAAACTGAGAAACAGTTCAAGAAGAACGAAGAAGAAGGGGCGAGACATGGGAATAATAAAAAAAATAAACAGTTTGACCTTCTGTTTCTGCCAATTTCCTCTCTGCCGCCTCTCCTCTCTTCCTTTAGTCCTCGCTCTTTTCCTTCCCCTTCTCTCTCTCTCTCTCTCTCTCTCTCTCTCTCTCTCTCTCTTCACCCTTGGAGGGATAAATAGCATTGGTGTGCTTTGATAGCCCCAGTCCCAAACAGCCAGCCGCTGCCGATAAATTAAAGGAACTTTGCCCATTTCTCTCTGTGAGAAAGAAGTTGCTATTAGGGTCCCTGTAGCCACAGGGCCCTTCCCTCCTTCACTGCAGAGCTTTGTAGATTGCCTGCTTGGTTTAAGGTGCTATTGAGTGCTCACCGGGACAATTACACGGCAGGACCCCCCCCCCCCCCCCCCCCCATCCCCCCCTCCGGAAATATCCCCCATCCCACTGTCTGTCCTGTACCTCTGCGCTGGTGTTGTGGGAGATGCTGTCCATGATAAGATGGGAATAGTGTGTGTGTGTGGTACGGGGATAGTGTGTATTTGCGTGTGTGTGTGTGTGTGTGTGTGTGTGTGTGTGTGTGTGTGTGTGTGTGTGTGTGTGCGTGCGTGCATGCGTGCGTGCGTGCGTGTGTGTGTGTGCGTGCCTGCGTGCATGTGTGTGTGTGTAGCGATAATGGGTCTCTGAATGGGTTGAGAATAAAGTATCATGGCCATAGTGCCTGGAGTCAGACAGTGATACTAATGCAAATGCCTTTTACCCCACCTATCCTCTCCTACCCGTCTGGCATAATGATAGCCCCTACAAACAGACAGAGAAACACAGCCAGGTTGATATATAAATAAAAATAGCACACACCTTTACTGAAAATGATGTTATGTTGCCTTTAGGGAGCTTAACAAACACCCGGGTACATTCCCTGTAGGACCCCTCTATTCCCCACTTTCCTTCTTCATATTTTTATCATTTGATAAAGAGCCAGGTTTTCCTTGAAGAGCAATATAGCCATGTTAAGAAGAAACGCTCTGGATTGTAAAAAAAAAGAAAGAAGAAGAAGACTTGACCCTGAAACCTGGCATGTCAATCTCATCTCAGACTCGTTTGAGAAACCAAGTTGTATTTTTCACAAAATAACACAAACAAACAAAAGTTTGCTATATTCCCCCCCCCCACCCTCCCACCCCAACATATTGTTCAATCTCAAAAGCATTAATTGTTACATGTCACTGTTTCTTTACAAGGGTATTTGACTGGTATTGTACTGTAAGCGTCTCAAAATCCAACTTCTTTTCTTGCTGAATGAGTGTTTCTAAGTCTTTTCAGTTGAACAAAATGTTAACAATCCACAGCTATTGTTTCTCTTTCAGCTGGAGCATCATGCCTCCAAGGAGAGTATCTTTCCCAACGCAAGGCCGCCAGCAAGGCCAGTCTGATCCAGAGAGTATGCAGGAGGAGAAAGAAAGAGAGAGAGACAGAGAGAAAGAGAGAGAGACAGAGAGATACAGAGAGAGAGAGAGAGAGAGAGAGAGAGAGAGAGAGAGAGAGAGACAGAGAGACAGAGAGAGAGAGAGAGAGAGAGAAAGGAGAAAGTGATCCAGGATCAGTACGAGATAAATCTTAGATTCAAAAGTGAAACAGAAGGCGTCTATCTCAGTGTAGACAGACAGGCTCAGTACTGATCCCACATTTGTACAGCGCAGGGCCATACGGGAAGACCACGCCACATACAGCCCCTCCATCCAACAACCTCCTCCGAGCTACCCCCACAGCCCAGCCTGCTGCCTGGGGGCTTTCACAAGACAACCAGACAGACACTCTCAGAACTGATAGAGAAGGGGACCAGCTAATCGAGGAACATGCAGGCCCGGTCTGTCTTGATCTTGGGCCTGGTTTCTCCTCTCAGCTCTGTAGAGAAACAGAGAGAGAGAGACAGACGGAGGGTTCTCATGGCTCCCTTTCTTTCCCCCTTACTCTCCCCTCTCTGCTCCCTTTCTTTCCCCCCTACTCTCCTCTCTCTGCTCCCTTTCTTTCCCCCTTCCTCTCCTCTCTCTGCTCCCTTTCTTTTCCCCCTACTCTCCTCTCTCTGCTCCCTTTCTTTTCCCCCTACTCTCCTCTCTCTGCTTCCTTTCTTTCCCCCTACTCTCCTCTCTCTGCTCCCTTTCTTTTCCCCCTACTCTCCTCTCTCAGCTCCCTTTCTTTTCCCCCTACTCTCCTCTCTCTGCTCCCTTTCTTTTCCCCCTACTCTCCTCTCTCTGCTCCCTTTCTTTTCCCCCTTACTCTCCTCTCACTGCTCCCTTTCTTTTCCCCCTAATCTCCTCTCTCTGCTCCCTTTCTTTCCCCCTACTCTCCTCTCACTGCTTCCTTTCCTTTCCCCCTACTCTCCTCTCTCTGCTCCCTTTCTTTTCCCCCTACTCTCCTCTCACTGCTTCCTTTCTTTTCCCCCTACTCTCCTCTCTCTGCTCCCTTTCTTTTCACTGAGTTTGGCCCTCAGAGGCTAAGCTCCTTTTATTTTAATGGTGTCAGTTTGCAAACGCTCCTGTATTGTCTTTCTGAAAGGCTGTGTGACTTCGCTATACAGTAGCTACTTACAGTAATATGCCTTGGGGTCTTTCTAGCTTTAGAAGGATGAACGGAATCATTGAAGACTCATTAATAGGAATACAGTAACTCGTTTAAACCAACGAAACAGCCGGGCAGAAAGGAAATTCTAACCATGACCAATGTGTCATGTATTATACGGGGTACCTTTCATATTAATAACTATACTTCAATTATATACTTTAACAATTTATTTTTGAAACAGAGGAAATGTAGATACTTCTCTGCATATATTCAGTAGGAGGATGAAACACCAAGCCCACCATGTATATTTAAGTCCATTAAAGTTATTATATTTCCAGTGGAAAGCCGGAGCCCGCCAGTTTAAGTTATAAACGGTCAGGCCCTTCCAGTTACACAATGCCTTTGTAATATATCATTTGGCTTCCCAGTGTCCTAATATCTGGGTAAAGTTTCATAAGGGGTTGCCTTTTACGTGGCCCTTGCTAAGTGGTCTTAGCTCTGCTGTGATAGGCCTGCGTGTGTGCTGGGTAGCTTCTGCAGATAGCAGCTCTTGGTGACATGGTTTCTCTCCTAGGACCCTCCCTGGCAGAAGGCAACAGAAAGGGAATCTGGAAGAGAAAGGAGTGGAATGGACACAGAGCTTGGCTAGCAGCCAGAGCCAGCCTCCTCGTGTCTAACGTAGGAAGGAAGGAACGGGGGGGGGGGGGGGGGGGGGATTTATTTAAACACTGAGGAGAGGGGACAGCTTCACAGCGCCAGATTAATTCAGCTTTTTATTCACTAAATAAAAGAGACTTTGAATTATGAAGAGATAGCAGGATTAGAGACCTCTCTTTCCAACCCCAATCTACATTCTTTTTCATTTCCACTTCATTACAATTCTTTTTGAAGTATTTTAATGTGGACAAAGGGAGAAGAAGAGACAGAAAGAGGCAGAAAATATTAAATATCATTAAACTGTATTAAACATAAGCCTGTGCCTTCCTATTTTTTTTTTCCATAGTCATATTGATCCTACCCTTCTCTCACTTCTCAATTATCAACTTTCATTGTAGGTTCAGACAAGTGCAAAAAAATGAAATGACTTCTATCTCCTATTCATCCCAGGGGCTACGGGTCTGTGGCGGGGTTTTTCACTCCCTCGCACTCCTCTTCTCACACTTTAAAAAACCCCACTCCAAATCTGTCAGCTGGGGTGATGGTGGTGTGCCCCGTACAGCTCGTGCTTGAAAGGAGGGGCGGAGGTTGTCACGGTTTCCGAGGTTCTCTTGGCCTCATTGAGGGGGCAGTCAGAGGTCAGGGGTCAACCATCAAGCACAGTCTAATGGATAAACACTCCAATAAAACGCTCCTTCAGCAAAACGCACTGTAAGTAGATAGGGTACGGTATTATACAGTATCTCTTGGCAACCAACCTCTGTTGAATTAATATCAATCTGCGCTTGACTGTATGAAAACATTTGCCTACTTTTTTGTGCTTCCTTTAAAGAAGTTGAAGCCTTGTCAAGGCTGTATTGAACCCTCACATGACTGGCGATCTGAGCTCTCTCTCTCTCCAAACCCAGGCATACATGCAGCCGGAGGAATTTGATTGTGTCGGAGGATTCTCTCTGTCAGACAACCGGTCCATAATCTCTGGGTATTCTTTGTGCAGGAGGATTACCAGGCAAAGTGTTACCACATATTTACCACTCCGCCACTAACTCTCTCTCTCTCTCTCTACAGGCTCTCTCCTTCCTTCCCACTAACTCTCTCTCTCTCTCTCTCTACAGGCTCTCTCCTTCCTTCCTCGCATCTGCCTGCCTGCCTGCGTGGAGCCCCAGCCACGGCTAAGCCACATTTAACACAGGAAATCAAGCTGAGGTTTAGGACAACTCTATCCCGAATCTAAGAGTGTGTTCTCTATTCATGTATATAAATAAATAACATGGAGATAGAGGATATTTGAGCCAGGAGTTTGAACACAGATTTGACACTAGGGATTACCTGTGTAAACAGTGTGTAGTCTAGATGGTAGTCTATGTGTTTGTTTATGTGGAAAGCTCTTGACTCAGTCCTCCCAAGGGAAAGCTGTTAGAGCCCATAGTAAACACTGAAAGGTGTTCGGCCCCATAATAAACACTGAAAGGTGTTCGGTCTCATAATAAACACTGAAGGGTGTTAGGCCCCATAATAAACACTGAAGGGTGTTAGGTCCCATAATAAACACTGAAAGGTGTTCGGTCCCATAATAAACACTGAAAGGTGTTCGGTCCCATAATAAACACTGAAGGGTGTTCGGTCCCATAATAAACACTGAAGGGTGTTCGGTCCCATAATAAACACTGAAGGGTGTTCGGCCCCATAATAAACACTGAACACCAGTCAATACTAGATCATCTCTGTGTAAATAAGATTTCTGTGTCCATGTTTCAGTTGCTCACATAAAGTATTAAAATAGTGTGTTAAGACATACAGATATTGTTTTCATGTTCAACTTTACTTATGTCATATTTTGATGTAACCTTCATTTTGCCAGGGAGTCATCTCTTTCACAGATGCGCCCTGCATGAACACAACAATAAACATAAATTACACTACACATATCTATATACACATAAATTATACTATACATATTTATAGACACATCATTTACACTATACACATCTATATACACATCAATTACACAGTACATGAAAATCAAAACACAAATCATACGAAACCCATTCTTCAGCAAATAAAAGGCTCTCTGACGTCCTCCTGAATCGCCCCGAGAGGCACCAACTCCATCAACTTTAATAAACTTTTTGGAGATCTTTCCACATGAGAGGTGCAAGAGACAACGACATGCAGATTCAACCTAATTCAGTGGAGATTAAAGGGATCCTCGTGGTTAGCCATCCCTGAGTCCGGGTGAGGTAAGGTAAGGCGTAAGTTTATGCAATAGAGCTTAATAGACAAACAAAAAAAAGAAGAAGAGTGCAATGAATTGATCTACGAGACTTCAAAAAAGGACCAGCCTACTTTCTGATACAAAATGCAATGATTTGTACTAAACCGATCGCCTGTAATAAAGTGCAACGCGCTACGATACACTGTGTCGGGTGGCTTCAGTATGGTTGCAGCCGCATTCATAGGGGAGATTCATTTTGCCATAGGAGTCAATAACCAGAATGCATGTCGAGGGAATGATTTCTTTTCTGCTATTTAATGAAAGACAAGAGCTGTTCCTATAGAAGAAGACTATCTAAATTCTTAATTTCTTCACTATCTCATCAACGTTGCCTTTTGAAAGATAGCTTGTCATCCAGTCCAGATGGTCAGATATTTATAAGCGGGTGACACGGTCAGCGAGGGCTCCATCCAAAGTACGTATCAATCATCAGATCCATTTTGGTACGTAGTAAGGAAAATAAACACACTTGGTTGATGGTTTAAACGCTCGTGTCAAAATTAAAAAGAAATCAAACGTTATTGATCACATACACGTGTTTGGCAGATGTTATTGGTTGTAAAGGCTGTAAGCGAAATGCTCGGTGATCGCTAGTCAGTTATGTCTTCTATTTGCCGGGGGAAAGACGCTAAAGTAAACAGGGTCAAGAGGTCGTTGGAGTTGCCTTCCTTCCTCTTCCATCTGCCACCTCTTATCTCTCCATCAGAACCCAAGTGTTTCATTCAAAGCCTGACTAGCAGGGCCTTGTGTCTGGCTGTTGTTATTGAAATAGAGCGGGGGGCCACCCCAGCCTAACCCACCCCCCCCCCCCCCCCCCTTGCCCCTGTCTGTCCTGAACAAGTGTATCTTCAGAAACACGCCCGTTTGTTATGGTAATGACCGGCGTGCCGCATGCTTCCCCCTCCACTCTGTCTGAGTGTGTGTGTGTGTGTGTGTGTGTGTGTGTGTGTGTGTGTGTGTGTGTGTGTGTGTGTGTGTGTGTGTGTGTGTGTGTGTGTGTGTGTGTGTGTGTGTGTGCGTGTGTGTGTGTGTGTGTGTGTGGGGGGGGTGGGGGGGGGTTATAGTTTGCTCTGGGGTTTTGGGGGGACAAACGCACCAGGACAGAAACAAGGCCAGAGGGTATAAGATAATAGGAGAGCAAGGTTTAACCAAAAGGCAGGAGCAGGACACATCACATTAACCAAAAGGCAGGACACATCTCATTAACCAAAAGGCAGGAGCAGGACACATCTCATTAACCAAAAGGCAGGACACATCTCATTAACCAAAAGGCAGGACACATCTCATTAACCAAAAGGCAGGACACATCTCATTAACCAAAAGGCAGGAGCAGGACACATCACATTAACCAAAAGGCAGGACACATCACATTAACCAAAAGGCAGGACACATCTCATTAACCAAAAGGCAGGACACATCTCATTAACCAAAAGGCAGGACACATCTCATTAACCAAAAGGCAGGAGCAGGACACATCTCATTAACCAAAAGGCAGGACACATCTCATTCACCAAAAGGCAGGACACATCTCATTAACCAAAAGGCAGGAGCAGGACACATCTCATTAACCAAAAGGCAGGACACATCTCATTCACCAAAAGGCAGGAGCAGGACACATCTCATTAACCAAAAGGCAGGACACATCTCATTCACCAAAAGGCAGGACACATCTCATTAACCAAAAGGCAGGAGCAGGACACATCTCATTAACCAAAAGGCAGGACACATCTCATTAACCAAAAGGCAGGACACATCACATTCACCAAAAGGCAGGACACATCACATTAACCAAAAGGCAGGACACATCTCATTAACCAAAAGGCAGGACACATCTCATTAACCAAAAGGCAGGAGCAGGACACATCTCATTAACCAAAAGGCAGGACACATCTCATTAACCAAAAGGCAGGACACATCTCATTAACCAAAAGGCAGGACACATCTCATTAACCAAAAGGCAGGAGCAGGACACATCTCATTAACCAAAAGGCAGGACACATCTCATTAACCAAAAGGCAGGACACATCTCATTAACCAAAAGGCAGGACACATCACATTAACCAAAAGGCAGGACACATCTCATTAACCAAAAGGCAGGACACATCTCATTAACCAAAAGGCAGGAGCAGGACACATCTCATTAACCAAAAGGCAGGACACATCTCATTAACCAAAAGGCAGGAGCAGGACACATCTCATTAACCAAAAGTTAGGACACATCTCATTAACCAAAAGGCAGGACACATCTCATTAACCAAAAGGCAGGACACATCTCATTAACCAAAAGGCAGGACACATCTCATTAACCAAAAGGCAGGACACATCTCATTAACCAAAAGGCAGGACACATCACATTAACCAAAAGGCAGGAGCAGGACACATCACATTAACCAAAAGGCAGGAGCAGGACACATCTCATTAACCAAAAGGCAGGACACATCTCATTAACCAAAAGGCAGGACACATCACATTCACCAAAAGGCAGGACACATCTCATTAACCAAAAGGCAGGACACATCACATTAACCAAAAGGCAGGACACATCACATTCACCAAAAGGCAGGACACATCACATTAACCAAAAGGCAGGACACATCACATTAACCAAAAGGCAGGAGCAGGACACATCACATTAACCAAAAGGCAGGACACATCTCATTCACCAAAAGGCAGGACACATCTCATTAACCAAAAGGCAGGACGCATCTCATTAACCAAAAGGCAGGACACATCTCATTCACCAAAAGGCAGGAGCAGGACACATCTCATTCACCAAAAGGCAGGACACATCTCATTCACCAAAAGGCAGGAGCAGGACACATCACATTAACCAAAAAGGCAGGAGCAGGACACACCTCATTAACCAAAAGGCAGGAGCAGGACACATCTCATTAACCAAAAGGCAGGACACATCTCATTAACCAAAAGGCAGGACACATCTCATTAACCAAAAGGCAGGACACATCTCATTCACCAAAAGGCAGGACACATCTCATTCACCAAAAGGCAGGACACATCTCATTAACCAAAAGGCAGGACACATCACATTCACCAAAAGGCAGGACACATCTCATTAACCAAAAGGCAGGAGCAGGACACATCTCATTAACCAAAAGGCAGGACACATCTCATTAACCAAAAGGCAGGACACATCTCATTAACCAAAAGGCAGGACACATCTCATTAACCAAAAGGCAGGAGCAGGACACATCTCATTAACCAAAAGGCAGGAGCAGGACACATCTCATTAACCAAAAGGCAGGACACATCTCATTAACCAAAAGGCAGGACACATCTCATTAACCAAAAGGCAGGACACATCTCATTAACCAAAAGGCAGGACACATCTCATTAACCAAAAGGCAGGAGCAGGACACATCTCATTAACCAAAAGGCAGGAGCAGGACACATCACATTAACCAAAAGGCAGGACACATCTCATTAACCAAAAGGCAGGAGCAGGACACATCACATTAACCAAAAGGCAGGAGCAGGACACATCACATTAACCAAAAGGCAGGACACATCTCATTAACCAAAAGGCAGGACACATCTCATTAACCAAAAGGCAGGACACATCTCATTAACCAAAAGGCAGGACACATCTCATTAACCAAAAGGCAGGAGCAGGACACATCACATTAACCAAAAGGCAGGACACATCTCATTAACCAAAAGGCAGGACACATCACATTAACCAAAAGGCAGGAGCAGGACACATCACATTAACCAAAAGGCAGGACACATCTCATTAACCAAAAGGCAGGACACATCACATTAACCAAAAGGCAGGAGCAGGACACATCACATTAACCAAAAGGCAGGACACATCTCATTAACCAAAAGGCAGGACACATCACATTAACCAAAAGGCAGGACACATCTCATTAACCAAAAGGCAGGACACATCTCATTAACCAAAAGGCAGGACACATCTCATTCACCAAAAGGCAGGACACATCTCATTAACCAAAAGGCAGGAGCAGGACACATCACATTAACCAAAAGGCAGGACACATCTCATTAACCAAAAGGCAGGACACATCTCATTCACCAAAAGGCAGGACACATCTCATTAACCAAAAGGCAGGACACATCACATTCACCAAAAGGCAGGACACATCTCATTAACCAAAAGGCAGGACACATCACATTAACCAAAAGGCAGGAGCAGGACACATCTCATTCACCAAAAGGCAGGACACATCTCATTAACCAAAAGGCAGGAGCAGGACACATCTCATTAACCAAAAGGCAGGACACATCTCATTAACCAAAAGGCAGGAGCAGGACACATCTCATTCACCAAAAGGCAGGACACATCTCATTAACCAAAAGGCAGGAGCAGGACACATCTCATTAACCAAAAAGCAGGACACATCTCATTCACCAAAAGGCAGGACACATCTCATTAACCAAAAGGCAGGAGCAGGACACATCACATTAACCAAAAGGCAGGAGCAGGACACATCACATTAACCAAAAGGCAGGAGCAGGACACATCACATTAACCAAAAGGCAGGACACATCTCATTCACCAAAAGGTTGAAATCACACAGCGCTTGATAAAAGCAGCATTTCATATTGTTGTAGTCGGCGGTTGTTTGAAGTATTACTCGATGTTCAACAACTACAAATACAGCAGCAATAAACTACCTTCTAAAAATGTTAATAACTTTTGATTGTTTACCCAACCGTCTTCCCTACAACACCGTATCCACAAGGCTGCAGTTGTACATCTTCCTGATGGGTTTTGTCCTCCACAGACAGAGTTAACTATTGTGTCAGTCAACGTGGCATTATGTAAGATCTCATTTCAATCGTTACGACAACAACAACAACAACAACAACAATAACAAAACGGTTGGGCCCAAACTGACAACCATATCCCATGTACTAAATAGGCAATCATTCAATATCTGATGCTGACAACAACATTCAGTGGCGAGAGTATCGTCTATTTGACAAGTGAGAAATCCCTGGCAAATAAAACATCAAATAAATAATAAAAAAAACTATGTTTCAAACCAAATATATGTAGGGGGAAAGGAGACGCCATATGTATTAAAAAAAAAATATATATATATATATATATACTGCCGTATACATCCGGCATCTCCTTTCCCCCTACTGAACCAGTCCAAGTAGGCACTGGACATAATTGTAACAGTACATTAATTGATTCAAGCCACAGGCTGATTTCTACTCCAGAAAACCACAGAAGAAGTAGAGATAGCACAATGAGGGACCGATGAGCAGAGAACGACGTCAACGTCTGCGTTGAAAGAAAAGTCCGGTAAACAAACCTAATGCTTGACTGCATGTCCGCGTGCTGCATTTCATACCTTAAAATATGTTCAGTCACTGATATTGGCCCGTTATCTTAAAGGCAGAGAGGCAGACGGTAAATTTGCGGGCTGTGTGGAAGCGTGGGGCTGTTTCTGGAGACTGATAGAGGCCCTGAGCAGGAGATGCACAGCAGATATAATCTGTCTGTCTGTCTGGCAGGCAGGCAGGCTGGGAAAAGAGAGGGTGAGAGAGAAAGAGAGGGAGGAGGACGAGGAGGAGGAGGAGGAGGAGGGGTGACAGTCTGAGTGGATGGGGTGCACAGGGTAGACCAACGGACCAAAAGGCCCTGCCTCCAGAGAGACCCCCCCCCACCCCGACCCCGACCCCACACACACACATAAACACACACACATAAACACACACACATAAACACACACACACACATAAACACACATACAAAACCCTTGCCAAATGTCATATCACTCATGGGACATTCCCAATGGAAAATGATAACAAAGATGGGAACACCACACAATCAGACATTGCCAGTGTGAGGTGTGGCAGCAACACCACCACGAGACACACAAAGGTAACAGGGAATTCAACCAAACACAGGGAGGGCCCTGTAGATTAAGGTTAGTCAGGAGGGGTGTGTGTGGGTGTGTGTGTGTGTGTGTGCTACATTTCAAAAGCGTTAGGGGGGTCTCTCTCGTTCTCTCGTTCTCTCTCTCTCTCTCTCTCTCTCTCTCTCTCTCTCTCCCCACCTGGGCTGCATAAACCAGGCGGGATATTTAACCAGGATTATCTGCTGAGAGGAATCAGGTATGAGATGCAAGATGCTGTCGTGCTGAAAAATTCCATTTGTCAGATCACTGAGCTTCATGAATACTTTAGAAGGGGGAAAAAAATACACTGCTGCCATTCCTAGACTAATTACTCTTGTAATACACAGCCAGGCATAAGGCAAGTTAATATATGCACTTCATTTAAAAAAAATACAAATGCTTTTGAATTCCAATAATGCATACATTTTCAGGATCATAGCACTCTGTTATGCTAACCAGCAAGTCGGATGACAGAGTGGAAGGATTGCTAGAGTATGATTAACCTGCTAGTACAGCCTGAATGTATTTAGTTAGCAGTTTTTAGGGAGGAGGGGGGGGGGGGGCTGGGTTTTTTTTTTTGAGAAAGACTCTTAGCGGTATTTAAGAAAAGTTTAATTGGTTTGCTTGAGTGTAGTTACTTGTATGGGTGATTTGTTTGTGACAAAGTGGCTTTAAAAAAAAATATTTCCCATCGTATTCTGAATCTATAGCATGCAGTGTAGACTAGCTACCAGTCACTTCATCGTGTAGTGAATGTCTTACTCTTTCTCGGTTAGTTTCACGGGTTCTAAAGGTCACAGCAACGACACAACATCGTGAAAGTTATGATCACTGTGTGTCGGTGCTCCCTTACTGTTCAACACATCATTATACCCTCCCTGCCCAGACCTTGCAATGACATTCCTCGTTCCGACTGCAGCCTTGTGGTCTCCGTCCCACCCAACTTCACAGCCAAACACCTTAAAGATTCTTTAATAATCAGATAGGATGCTGATGCAAACAACGGCCTTAAAAATCTAAAAAAAATCAATGGAAGGTCCTGAGCTGCGCTGAGTAATTATTATTGGTGATGACTAGTATTGATTATGAGAGGTGAGTCTGTCAGATTTTCCATTTTATAGCCAGAACAGTTCTGAGGCACTTGACACAGTGGTTGGAGACGACCATGTCGGCTCAAACAAGACGACTTCTCAATACATTATGAAATGAGTCCCAAATGAGACCCTACATACTTCCCTATTGGCCCTGGTCAAGACAAGTGCACTACGTAGGGAATTAGGATGCCATTTGGGATGCTACAGACCATGAAGTTCAGTCATATAACTTATTGCCATTGGAGGCAGCAGCAATCTACTCTGTAGGGAAGAAAAAACAATTCAATTGAATTGTAAAAATCCAAATCAATAGCTAATATAGCTGTTATCTCTGTACTTCTATGTATGCAATTATAGACAATGGATTTTGTTAGCTTCTGGGTTTTTTGTTAGCTTTGTTAGCTTTTTATTAGTTGAATTAGGCCTCAATGTTTTACTTTGTGCTAGGTGTGGGTACACCTGCAGCTAATGTTTTGTGGTGAATTCCCAACACAAAGAAATATGTCATCATTAGTCTACAAATACCAGGTACAAGTGCAGATAAGATACAAGAAGGTATGAATGAGGTGAACGCGGCCTTCACTTTAGCTCTCAGTCAACATGTTTTAGGCATATTACTTGATCGAATTCTCACTTTTAAACAGACTGATCATTGGACAAGGTCACGTCCTCTCACACACACACACACACAACCGCGGTGTGTACGGCTGTACGGAAAGAACGCTTCACACACACAACCGCTGTGTGTATGGATGTACGGAAGAACGCTTCACACACACATTTTTCCTTTGTCATTCCCCACAGCGTCCAGGGCGAAGCCGGAGGCAGAAAGAGCCCTATTACCTCAGTTAGACAAGTGAGTGATGTTTAGTTTTTACAGAGACAGATTGGCTGCAAGGTTGCAGAGATTAGTGGCATCTGGGGCTTTAAAGAATGCTGCAAATTGTGGCCTTTCTTTAAGGTTGGCGATAAGACATTAAATGAAGGCAGCGTCCTTATCAGCCCAATGCTACCACATAAATCACTACAGCCTCCGTTCTCCCCTCCTCCCTTCCCTCCTCCTGCCTCCTCTCTGCACCTTTCCTACGTTCTCCCTGCTCCTCTCCTCCTCCCTGCTCTCGTCATCCTCCTGCTCCCCTCCTCCCTGCTCCCCTCCTCCTCCTGCTCCTGCTCCTCCTGCCCCTGCTCCCCTCCTCCTCCTCCTGCTCCCCTCCTCTCTGCTCCACTCCTCCTCCTCCTGCTCCCCTCCTCCCTGCTCCCCTCCTCCTCCTGCTCCTGCTCCTCCTGCCCCTGCTCCCCTCCTCCTCCTCCTGCTCCCCTCCTCCTCTTTGCTCCCCTCCTCTCTGCTCCACTCCTCCTCCTCCTGCTCCCCTCCTCCTCATTGCTCCCCTCCTCTCTGTTCCACTCCTCCTCCTCTCTGCTCCACTCCTCCTCCTCCTTGCTCCCCTCCTCCCCACTGATCCCCTCTTCCCTGCTCCCCTCCTCCCTGATTCCCTCCTTCTCCTGCTCCCCTACTCCCATCTGCTCCCCTCCTCGAGCGCCCCTCCTGCTCCCCTCCTCCTCCCTTCTCCCCTCCTCCCTGCTCCCCTCCTGCTCCCCTCCTTCTTCTTTATCCCCTCCTCCCTGCTCCCCTCCTCCTGCTTCCCTCCTCCTCCCTTCTCCCCTCCTCCTGCTCCCCTCCTCCTCCCTTCTTCCCTCCTCCCTGCTCTCCTCTTACCTCCTCCTGTACCCCTGGTGGTTCTTATAAACATCATTGGTCTGGGCTGGGGAGATCCCACCACCAGTATACAACCCCAATCACCACAACACACATACACACCCTCATACACACAACATCACCATCCCACAACATGTGTCTCCTAATTCATCCTCCACACACAGCACAGACAGTACATTACAAACTGGTAGTACATGACACACACACAGTACATTACACACAGGTAGGAATTTAAGGAATATGTCCTTAAACACTCCAGCCAGCTGGTCTGCGCATGCTCTGAGGATGTGGCTAGGGATGCTGTCTACCAGAACTCAGGATAAGACCCAGATGCAGACAGCTAGAATCACAAATGTTTATTGACCCAAACAAGGGGCAGGCAAAAGACAGGTTAAGGGCCGGCAGAGGTCCGTAATCCAGGGCAGAGTCAGAAAGTTACAGAATGGCAGGCAGGCTCGGGGTCAGGGCAGGTAGAGGTTGGTAATCGGGTCAGGGTCAGGCAGGTACAGAATGGCAGGCAGGCTCGGGGTCAGGGTCAGGCAGGTACAGAATGGCAGGCAGGCTCGGGGTCAGGGCAGGCAGAGGTTGGTAATCGGGTCAGGGTCAGGCAGGTACAGAATGGCAGGCAGGCTCGGGGTCAGGGCAGGCAGAATGGTCAGAACCAGGGGAACTAGGAAACCGAAACTTGAGAAAACAGGAAGACGGGAAAGAACGCTGGTAAGACCTGACATGACAAGACGAACTGGCAACAGACAAACAGAGAACACAGGTATAAATACACTGGGGATAATGGGAAAGATGGGCGACACCTGGATGGGAGGTGGAGGCAAGCACAAAGACAGGTGAAACTGATCAGGGTGTGACACCGTCTGGGCCGGCAGCCTTGTGAGGGTTAGCACGCTTTAATGTCTTACTCACATCGACCACGGAGAACAAGAGCCCACAGTCCTTGGGAGTGGGCTGCGTCGGTGGCACTGTGTTAACCTCGAAGTGGGGCGAAGAAGGTGTTTAGTTTGTCCGTTAGCAAGACGTCATTGTCCGCGATTCTGATGGTTTTCCCTGTGGAATCCCTGATTGTCACATACATCTCGTGTCTGAGCCGTTGAGTTGCAACTCCACTTTGTCTCTGTACTGACGCTTTGCTTGTTCGATTGCCTGTTTGTATTCAACCATATTCCCAGTCATGGTTAAATGTGGTTGTTCACACTTTCAGTTTTGCTTGAATGCTGCCATAGATCCACGGTTTCTGGTTTGGGTAGGTTTTAATAGTCACAGTGGGAAAAACATCCCCTACACACTTCCTGATGAACTCACTCACCGTGTCCGTGTATACGTCAACGATATTCTCAGAGGCGACCCGGAATTTATCCCAGTCTGCGTGATCAAAACCATCTTGTTGCAGGGTACCTCTGCCTATAGGAAGGGAGAAAATGGAGTCTTGATCTGATTTGCCGAAGGGAGGGCGGGGGGAGGGCTTTGTTGGCATCCTGAAACGGGGAGTAACTGTGGTCAAGCATTTTAGCAGCTTGAGTACTACAATCAATGTGTTGATAGAACTTCAGTAGCGTTTTCCTCAAATGTTCTTTGTTGAATTCCCCAACTACAATAAATGCGGCCTCAGGATTTGTGGTTTCCAGTTTGCACAAAGTCCAGTGTAGTTCCTTGAGGGCCGTCGTGGTATCGGCTTGAGGTGGAATATACACGGCTGTGACTATAACCGAAGATAATTCTTTTGGAAGGTAATACAGTCGGCATTTGATTGTGGTGTATGTCGGCAGAACAAAAGGACTTGAATTCCTGTACGTTACCACAATCACACCATGACATGCACCCCCGCCTTTCTTTTTCCGGAGAGTTCTTTATTCCTGTCTGCGCAATGTACTGAGAACCCAACTGGCCGTATGGACAGGGACAGTATATCCGGGAAAGAGCCATGATTCCGTGAAACAGAGTATGTTACAGTCCCTGATGTCTCTCTGGAAGGAGATCCTCGCCCTGAGCTTGTCTACTTTATTGTCCAGAGACTAAACATTAGCGAGTAATATACTCGGAAGCGGTAGACGGAGTGCACGCCTCCTGAGTCGGACTAGTAGTCCACTCCGAATACCTCTTCTCTTCCGGTGGCGTCTTGGAGCAGCCTCTGGGATAAGTTCAACTGCCCTGTGGGGGTACGAACAAAGTATCCAATTCGTGAAAGTCGTATTCCTGGTCGTAATGCTGATGGGGTTACCGCCGCTCTGATATCCCAAAGTTATTTCCGGCTGTATATAATAACACAAAAAAAACGTTCTGGGCTAATAATGTAAGAAATTACACACAAAAAAAACGAAATACTGCAAAGTTGATTGTCGGCGCCATCTTGCCATTCGTTACATACAGGCAGTACATTACACACAGGCAGTAGATTACACACAGGCAGTAGATTACACACAGGCAGTAGATTACACACAGGCAGTAGATTACACACAGGCAGTAGATTACACACAGGCAGTAGATTACACACAGGCAGTACATTACACACAGGCAGTAGATTACACACAGGCAGTAGATTACACACAGGCAGTAGATTACACACAGGCAGTACATTACACACAGGCAGTAGATTACACACAGGCAGTACATTACACACAGGCAGTAGATTACACACAGGCAGTAGATTACACACAGGCAGTAGATTGCACACAGGCAGTAGATTACACACAGGCAGTAGATTACACACAGGCAGTAGATTACACACAGGCAGTAGATTACACACAGGCAGTAGATTACCTGGGCGGCAGGTAGCCTAGTGGTTAGAGCGTTGGACTAGTACCCAAAAGGTTGCAAGATCAAATCCCCGAGCTGAAAAGGTGAATATCTGTCGTTCTGCCCCTGAACAAGGCAGTTAATTGCCTAGTTAAATAAATTATAGGCAGTACAATACACACACGCTGTAGATTACACACAGGCAGTAGAGTGCATTAAAAACCTCTGTTGTCCACTTCTGCCTCTATTTCTTTATGTATCTCTCTCTCTCTCACTTTCAGTATCTCCCTCCCTCCCCCTCTCTAACCCTCTGTCTTTCTCTATCTCCCTCCCTCCCCCTCTCTAACCCTCTGTCTTTCTCTATCTCCCTCCCTCATCCCCTTCTCTAACCCTGTCTTTCTCTATCTCCCTCCCTCGTCCCCTTCTCTAACCCTCTGTCTTTCTCTATCTCCCTCCTTCGTCCCCTTCTCTAACCCTCTCTCTTTCTCTATCTCCCTCCTTCGTCCCCTTCTCTCCCCCTCTGTCTTTATCTATCTCCCTAACCCTCTCTCTTTCTCTATCTCCCTCACTCCCCCTCTCTAACCCTCTGTCTTTCTCTATCTCCCTCCTTCGTCCCCTTCTCTCCCCTCTGTCTTTATCTATCTCCCTAACCCTCTCTCTTTCTCTATCTCCCTCCCTCCCCCTCTCTAACCCTCTGTCTTTCTCTATCTCCCTCCCTCGTCCCCTTCTCTAACCCTGTCTTTCTCTATCTCCCTCCCTCGTCCCCTTCTCTAACCCTCTGTCTTTCTCTATCTCCCTCCTTCGTCCCCTTCTCTAACCCTCTCTCTTTCTCTATCTCCCTCCTTCGTCCCCTTCTCTCCCCCTCTGTCTTTATCTATCTCCCTAACCCTCTCTCTTTCTCTATCTCCCTCCCTCGTCCCCTTCTCTAACCCTCTGTCTTTCTCTATCTCCCTCCCTCGTCCCCTTCTCTAACCCTCTCTCTTTCTCTATCTCCCTCCTTCGTCCCCTTCTCTCCCCCTCTGTCTTTATCTATCTCCCTAACCCTCTCTCTTTCTCTATCTCCCTCCCTCGTCCCCTTCTCTAACCCTCTGTCTTTCTCTATCTCCCTCCCTCGTCCCCTTCTCTAACCCTCTGTCTTTCTCTATCTCCCTCCTTCGTCCCCTTCTCTAACCCTCTCTCTTTCTCTATCTCCCTCCTTCGTCCCCTTCTCTCCCCCTCTGTCTTTATCTATCTCCCTAACCCTCTCTCTTTCTCTATCTCCCTCCCTCGTCCCCTTCTCTAACCCTCTGTCTTTCTCTATCTCCCTCCCTCGTCCCCTTCTCTAACCCTCTCTCTTTCTCTATCTCCCTCCTTCGTCCCCTTCTCTATCCCTCTGTCTTTCTCTATCTCCCTCCCTCGTCCCCTTCTCTAACCCTCTGTCTTTCTCTATCTCCCTCCCTCGTCCCCTTCTCTAACCCTCTGTCTTTCTCTATCTCCCTCCCTCGTCCCCTTCTCTCCCCCTCTGTCTTTATCTATCTCCCTCCCTCGTCCCCTTCTTTAACCCTGTCTTTCTCTATCTCCCTCCCTCGTCCCCTTCTCTCCCCCTCTGTCTTTATCTATCTCCCTCCCTCGTCCCCTTCTCTAACCCTGTCTTTCTCTATCTCCCTCCCTCATCCCCTTCTCTCCCCCTCTGTCTTTATCTATCTCCCTCCCTCGTCCCCTTCTCTAACCCTGTCTTTCTCTATCTCCCTCCCTCGTCCCCTTCTCTAACCCTCTGTCTTTCTCTATCTCCCTCCCTCGTCCCCTTCTCTAACCCTCTCTCTTTCTCTATCTCCCTCCCTCGTCCCCTTCTCTAACCCTCTGTCTTTCTCTATCTCCCTCCCTCGTCCCCTTCTCTCCCCCTCTGTCTTTATCTATCTCCCTCCCTCGTCCCCTTCTTTAACCCTGTCTTTCTCTATCTCCCTCCCTCGTCCCCTTCTCTCCCCCTCTGTCTTTATCTATCTCCCTCCCTCGTCCCCTTCTCTAACCCTGTCTTTCTCTATCTCCCTCCCTCGTCCCCTTCTCTAACCCTCTGTCTTTCTCTATCTCCCTCCCTCGTCCCCTTCTCTAACCCTCTCTCTTTCTCTATCTCCCTCCCTCGTCCCCTTCTCTAACCCTCTCTCTTTCTCTATCTCCCTCCTTCGTCCCCTTCTCTCCCCCTCTGTCTTTATCTTTAATTATTTGTTATTTTTACTTTTACTTAACACTTATTCTTCTTAAAACTGCATTGTTGGTTAAGGGCGCTAAAGCAAGGGAAATAGATAATAAACAAAAGTGAAATAAACAATATAAATTAACAGTAAACATTACACTCACAGAAGTTCCAAAATAAGAAAGACATTTCAAATGTAATATAATGTCTATATACAGTGTTGTCGCAATGTGCAAATAGTTAAAGTACAAAAGGGAAAATAAATAAACATAAATATGGGTTATATTTACAATAGTGTCCGTTCTTCACAGGTTGCCCTTTTCTTGTGGCAACAGTTCACAAATCTTGCTGCTGTGATGGCACACTGTGGTATTTCACGCAGTAGATATGGGAGTTTGGGTTTGTTTTTTAATTCTTTGTGGATCTGTGAAATCTGAGGGAAATGTATGTCTCTAATATGGTCATACACTTGGCAGGAGGTTAGGAAGTGCAGCTCAGTTTCCACCTCATTTTGTGGGCAGTGAGCACATAGCCTGCCTTCTCTTGAGAGCCAGGTCTGCCTACTGCAGCCTTTCTCAATAGCAAGGCAATGCTCACTGAGTCTGTACATAGTCAAAGCTCTCTTTAAGTTTGGGTCAGTCACAATGGTCAGGTATTCTGCCACTGTGCACTCTCTGTTTAGGGCCAAATAGAATTCTAGTTTGCTCAGTTTTATAGTCAATTCTTTCCAATAGGTCAAGTAATTATATTTTTGTTTTCTCATGATTTGGTGGTGTCTAATTGTGTTGCTGTCCTGGGGCTCTCTCTCCCTCTGTCTTTCTCTTTCTCCCTCCCTCCCCCCGTCTCTCTCCCACTGTCTTTCTCTATCTCTCTCCCTCCCCCTTCTCTCTCTCTTTCTCTATCTCTCTCCCTCCCCTTTCTCTCTCCCTCTGTCTTCTCATTGTGTGTTCCGTATTCAAAAGTCTTCAAAGGACGGTATTCCGTTCTCCCTTCAAGTGTTATCAGACTTTAATCCAGAGAAAAACACTGACACTTCAGTACCAATTCAACTGAATGGAGGATGAGAAAACAGCTTTTAATGGGATATTGTCTTACTCAAACCCAACGGAGAATAGAGTGGATAGCTTGAGCTTTAATGAGCCTGTGTAAGTGATTCACATATTTCAAAGGGTTTTTAAAAGGTTCCGCCAGAAGTAGCCTATTTTTGTTGTGTTTTTGACAGCTCCAAATCCTTTGAGCTCAGATCATCAGTATCTATTGTTTGATATCTGGAAAACATAAATAGTGATTCTAATGTTCTTTTTGTCATGACTCACTAGTTCCAGGCTCAGTGGTGACTGGTTGTAATATCAGTTACAACTCACTGGAGGCGGAGCCACATGTGACAGGAAATTACGATAGACGGTACTCTGCATGCAATGGTGAATGACTGGATCACTTTAGCTAGGTGAGCTACGGTGAGTCCAGCATTCTCTAAGACGTTAGGTGAGCTACGGTGAGTCCAGCATTCTCTAAGACGTTAGGTGAGCTACGGTGAGTCCAGCATTCTCTAAGATGTTAGGTGAGCTACGGTAAGTCCAGCATTCTCTAAGACGTTAGGTGAGCTACAGTGAGTCCAGCATTCACTAAGACTTTAGATGAGCTACGGTGAGTCCAGCATTCTCTAAGATGTTAGGTGAGCTACGGTGAGTCCAGCATTCTCTAAGACGTTAGGTGAGCTACGGTGAGTCCAGCATTCTCTAAGACGTTGGGTGAGCTACGGTGAGTCCAGCATTCTCTAAGACGTTAGGTGAGCTATGATGAGTCCAGCATTCTCTAAGACGTTAGGTGAGCTACGGTGAGTCCAGCATTCTCTAAGACATTAGGTGAGCTATGGTGAGTCCAGCATCCTCTAAGACGTTAGGTGAGCTACTGTGTTCTCTCTAAGAGAGTTTCCCTGACAACAGAGGGCATAGTGTTCACACAGAAGTGAGTCATGTGGCTTTTTTCTGCCTGATGGAGAGTTTGGGTACATCCTACTCTCCTCCCTCACCTCCTCTCCCTCTATTCCTTCTCTCCCCCGTGTCACTCGACACAGAATAGTGTTGGGATGTGTTAAGGTGCAGTTTTACGGGCTCCCAACCAATTGTGCTATTTTGTGTGGTTTTTTTGTGTTGTTTTTTTTTGCACTGATCATAACTTGTTTTTGTACATAATGTTTCCCACCATTGTTTCCTATGACCGAAAACAAGCTTCTGGACATCAGAACAGTTATCACTAACCAGCATGACTAGGCCACGCAGGACACACTGCTGACCCGGGACCAGGCTCTAATCCTAGACACCCGGAAGAGTAAAAGGCGGCGATATAGAGGCCGACATGGGGAGGCACCCTGGTGAAACTACAGGCAACAAGCAAATAATCCGCCTCTACTCTATTGGATGTACAATCACTGGAGAACAAACTAGACAAGCTCCGTTCAAGACTATCCTATCAACACGACCTTATGAACTGTAATATCCTACGTTTCACAGAGTCGTGGCTAAACGAGGACATGGATAATGTAAATCTAGCAGTGTTTTGCTATGCATCTGCAGGACAGAACGGCAGCGTCTCATAAACTCAAGGGTGGGGGGGGTGTGTCTCTTTGTTAACAACAGCTGGTGTGGCCTATCTCTAATATTAAGGAAGTCTCAAGGTTCTGCTCGCCTGAGTTAGAATATCTCATGATAAGCTGTAGATCATACTATTTACCAAAAATAGTTTTCATCTGTATTTTTCCTATCTGTCTAATAACCACCACAAACTGATGCTGGCACTAAGTCCATACTCAACGAGCTGTATACGGCCAAAAGCAAACAAGAAAATGCTCATCCAGAGGCGACGCTCCTAGTGGCCGGTGATTTTAATGCAGGAAAACTGAAATCCGTTTTTTACCTCATTTCTACCAGCATGTCACCTGCGCAACCAGAGGGGGAAAAAACTCTAGACCACCTTTACTCCATACACAGAGACGCATACAAAGATCTCCCTCGCCCTCCATTTGGCAAATCTGACCATAACTCCTCCTGAATCCTGCTTGCAAGCAAAAACGGTTGTGGTCCGATGAAGCGGTTGCTAAGCTACAGGACTATTTTGCTAGCACAGACTGGAAGATGTTCTGGAATTCATCCAAGGGCATTGAGGAGTTTACCACATCAGTCACCGGCTTCATTTAATAAGCGCATCGACGACATCATCCCCACAGTGACCGTACGTACGTACATAGTACGAGGATCATCACTAAGCTAATGTCCCTGGGACTGAACACCTCCCCCTACAACTGGATTCTGGACTTCCTCACGGGCCACCCCCAGGTGGTGAGGGTAGGCAACAACACATTCACCGTACAGACCATCAACACAGAGGCACCTCAGGGGTGTGTGCTTCGTTCTGTACTCTCGGTAACTCACCAGTAATACCAGCATTACGATCAGGAATACGACTTTCCTAAATCAGATCCTCACATGGCAAATGAAATGATTCCAAAGGCCGCTGGCGGAGGTACACAGAGTGTTCTTCTAGTCTGACTTATGAGGCGCGCACACCACCCACCGCTTCCGAGTATACTACTCGCTAATGTTCAGTCTGGAAAATAAAGTTGACGAGCTCAGGGCGAGGATTTCCTTTCAGAGAGACATCGGGGATTGTAACATACTCTGTTTCACGGAAACACGGCTCTCTCGGGATATACTGTCTAAATCCTTACAGCCAGAGTGGGTTCTCAGTTCATCGCGCAGACAGGAGTATACACTGCTCTGGGAAGAAGAAGGGCGGGGGTATACGTTTCATGATTAAATACTCATGGTGTGATTGTGATAACATACAGGAATTCAAGTCCTTTTGTTCACAGGACCTAGAATACCTCGCAATCAAATGTTGACCGTATTACCTCTCAAGAGAATTCTCATTGGTTATAGTTACAGCTGTGTATATTCCCCCTCAAGCTGATACCACAACAGCCCTCAAAGTACTTCACTGGACTTTATACAAACTGGAAACCACATAAATGTTTTGAAAACCGTGACCAAAGTTCTATCAACACATTGACTGTAGTACTCGCGCTACTAAAACATTCAACCACTAATAGACCAACTTCCGGTATGCCAACAAGGTCCTCCCCCGCCAACCCGTTTGTCTTGCTTCCGGATAGCAACTTCTTCGCCCGTTATGAGGATAACACAGTACCACCAACGCGGCTCGCTACCAAGGACTGTGGGATCTCCTTCTCTGTGGCCAATGTGAGTAAGACATTTAAGCGTGTTAACCCTCGCAAGGCTGCCGGCCCAGACGGCATCCTTAGCCGCATCCTCAGAGCATGCACAGACCACCTGGCTGTTTACGGACATATTCAATCTCTCCCTATTCCAGTCTGATGTCCCACATGCTTCAAGATGTCCATCATTGTTCCTGTACCCAAGAAAGCAAAGGTAACTGAACTTCATTAATATTATCCCATAGCACTCACTTCTGTCATTATGAAGTGCTTTGAGAGACTAGTCAAGGATCATATCATATCACCTCCACCTTACCTGACACCCTAGACCCACTTCAATTTGCTTACCGCCCCAATAGATCCACAGACGATGCAATCGCCAATGCACTGCCCTATGCCCTACCCCATCTGGACAAGAGGAATACCTATGTAAGAATGCTGTTCATTGACTATAGCTCAGCATTCAACACCATAGTACCCTCCAAGCTCATCATTAAGCTTGAGGCCCTGGGTCTGAACCCTGCCCTGTGCAACTGGGTCCTGGACTCCCTGACGAATCGCACCCAGGTGGTGAAGATAGTAAACAACACCTCCACTTTGCTGATCTTCAATACAGGGGCCCCACAAGGGTGCGTGCTCAGCCCCCTCCTGTACTCCCTGTTTACCCATGACTGTGTGACCACGCACACCTCCAACTCAATCATCAAGTTTGCAGACGACACAACAGTAGTCGGCCTGATTATCAACAATGACGAGACAGCCTACAGGGATGAGGTGAGGGCCCTGGGAGTGCGGTGCCAGGAAAATAACCTCTCACCCAACGTCAAGAAAACAAAGAAGCTGATCGTGGACTTCCGGAAACAGCAGAGGGAGCAGCCCCTATTGACATTGACGGAACCGCAGTCTAGAAAGTGGAAAGCTTCAAGTTCCTCAGCGTACACATCACAGACAAACTGAAATTGTCTCCCCACACAGACAGTGTGGTGAAGAAGGCGCATCAGCGCCTCTTCAACCTCTGCACCGCCCACAGCCGCAGGGCTCTCCTGTGAGTGGTGTGGTCTGCCCATCGCATCACCGGGGGCAAACTGCCTGCCCTCCAGGACACCTACACCACCCGATGTCACAGGAAGGCCAAGAAGACCATCAAGGACAACAACCACCCGAGCCACTGCCTGTTCACCCCGCTATCATCCAGACGGCGAGGTCAGTACAGGTGCATCAAAGCTGGGACCGAGAGTCTAAAAAACAGCTTCTATCTCAAGGCCATCAGACTGTTAAATAGCCATCACTAGCATATTAGAGGCTGCTGCCCTATATAGACTTGAAATCATCACTGGCCATTTTAATAATGTAGCACTAGTCACTTTAATAATGTTTACATATTTTCCATTACTAATTTCATGTGTAAATACTATATTCTATACTATTCTACTGTATCTTAGTCTATGCCGCTCTGACAGTGTCTTTGGACACTGTGTTAACAACCCTCAGGCAAGCTTCAATGCCATACAACTCTCCTTCCGTGGCCTCCAATTGCTCTTAAATACAAGTAAAACTAAATGCATGCTCTTCAACCGATCGCTACCTGCACCTACCCGCCTGTCCAACATCACTACTCTGGACGGCTCTGACTTAGAATACGTGGACAACTACAAATACTTAGGTGTCTGGTTAGACTGTAAGCTCTCCTTCCAGACCCATATCAAACATCTCCAATCCAAAGTTAAATCTAGAATTGGCTTCCTATTTCGCAACAAAGCATCCTTCACTCATGCTGCCAAACATACCCTTGTAAAACTGACCATCCTACCAATCCTCGACTTTGGCGATGTAATTTACAAAAGAGCCTCCAATACCCTACTCAACAAATTGGATGCAGTCTATCACAGTGCAATCCGTTTTGTCACCAAAGCCCCATATACTTCCCACCATTGCGACCTGTACGCTCTCGTTGGCTGGCCCTCGCTTCATACTCGTCGCCAAACCCACTGGCTCCATGTCATCTACAAGACCCTGCTAGGTAAAGTCCCCCCTTATCTCAGCTCGCTGGTCACCATAGCATCTCCCACCTGTAGCACACGCTCCAGCAGGTATATCTCTCTAGTCACCCCCAAAACCAATTCTTTCTTTGGCCGCCTCTCTTTCCAGTTCTCTGCTGCCAATGACTGGAACGAACTACAAAAATCTCTGAAACTGGAAATACTTATCTCCCTCACTAGCTTTAAGCACCAACTGTCAGAGCAGCTCACAGATTACTGCACCTGTACATAGCCCACCTATAATTTAGCCCTATCCACTACCTCTTTCCCAACTGTATTTAATTTATTTATTTATTTTGCTCCTTTGCACCCCATTATTTTTATTTCTACTTTGCACATTCTTCCATTGCAAAACTACCGTTCCAGTGTTTTACTTGCTATATTGTATTTACCTTGCCACCAAGGCCTTTTTGCCTTTACCTCCCTTCTCACCTCATTTGCTCACATTGTATATAGACTTGTTTATACTTTATTATTGACTGTATGTTTGTTTTACTCCATGTGTAACTCTGTGTTGTTGTATCTGTCGAACTGCTTTGCTTTATCTTGGCCAGGTCGCAATTGTAAATGAGAACTTGTTCTCAACTTGCCTACCTGGTTAAATAAAGGTAAAATAAATAAATAAATAAAAATTGCTCGCCAAAATATTTATACATTATTAATTCCATTCCTTTACTTTAGATTTGTGTGTATTGTTATGAACTTGTTAGCTATCACTGCACTGTCGGAGCTAGAAACACAAGCATTTTGCTACACCCACAATAACGTCTGCTAAACACGTGTATGTGACAAACAAATTTGATTTGATTTGATTTGATGCTCAAAGGGTCCTTCAATGTCAGGTGTGTTATTTGTTTTACCAATCAGAGCCCTTCTTTGCGAGGCATTGGACAACCTTCCTGTTTTTTGCTGTTGAATCTGTGTTTGAAATGCACTCTTGACATAGGGACCGTACAGATAATTGTACGTGTGGGGTATAGAGATGATGTGTCATTCAAAAATCATGTTAAACACTATTATTGTACACAGAGTGAGTCCATGCAACTTATTATGTGACTTGTTGAGCACATTTTTACTCCTGAACGTATTTAAGCTTACCATAACAAAAGGGGTTGAATACATATTGACTCAAGACATTTCAGCTTTTCCTTTTTAAATCAGTAAAAATGTTGAAAAACAACATTCCACTTTGACGTTATGGAGTATTGTGTGTGGGCCAGTGAATAAATTAACCTAAATTGAATTTTAAATTCATCAGAATGAAGAAATAAGTCAAGGGGTGTGAAAACTTTCTGAAGGCACTGTATATGTACAGTCTCGGCACTGGTTCTCCCTGTATATAGCCATGTTATTTCCTACTTCCTGTCTATAGCCATGTTATGTTCTACTTCCTGTCTATAGCCCTGTTATTTCCTACTTCCTGTATATAGCCATGTTATTTTCTACTCCCTGTATATAGCCATGTTATATTCTACTACCTGTATATAGCCATGTTATTTTCTACTTCCTGTATATATCCATGTTATTTCCTACTTCCTGTATATAGCCATGTTATTTTCTACTTCCTGTATATAGCCATGTTATTTTCTACTTCCTGTATATAGCCATGTTATTTTCTACTTCCTGTATATAGCCATGTTATTTTCTACTTCCTGTATATATCCATGTTATTTTCTACTTCCTGTATATAGCCATGTTATTTTCTACTTCCTGTATATAGCCATGTTATTTTCTACTTCCTGTATATAGCCATGTTATTTTCTACTTCCTGTATATAGCCATGTTATTTTCTACTTCCTGTATATATCCATGTTATTTTCTACTTCCTGTATATAGCCATATTATATTCTACTCCCTGTATAAAGACATTAGATTTTTTACTCTTTACTTTGTATTTGTTATTCACTGTGTATTTATTCCTCATGTTTTTTAAAAATCTATATCTCTACATTGTTGGAAAATGACCCGTAAGTAAGCATTTTCACAGTTAGCCTCCATCTGTTGTCTACTGTAGCGGGTACGTGGGTAAAAATCACAGAGAAAGTTAAAGCCAAGCTAGTTTAAAAAAAAACACGTATTACAATCTATGTTCTTATAACTGTGTTGTTTTGCTCTATAACCCATTTGTTCACACGGCCACCGTGATATGCTATACAGGAAGACAACAGAAAACAGTCACACAGTGGCAGAATAAATTCAACTACACCAAACATTCGTTTCATTACAACTGGAGAGCAACATCTTTCTGATGAAGTCCACAAAGCAAATATTACATGTTAACAAACAGTTATAGGACCTTCAGCGTGGTTCAGCAAGTTCATGTTTTCAACAGTTATAGGACCTGCTGCGTGGTTCAGCAAGTTCATGTTTTCAACAGTTATAGGACCTGCAGCGTGGGTTCAGCAAGTTCATGTTTTCAACAGGTATAGGACCTGCAGCGTGGTTAAGCTAGTTCATGTTTTCAACAGGTATAGGACCTGCAGCGTGGGTTCAGCAAGTTCATGTTTTCAACAGGTATAGGACCTGCAGCGTGGGTTCAGCAAGTTCATGTTTTCAACAGGTATAGGACCTGCTGCGTGGGTTCAGCAAGTTCATGTTTTCAACAGTTATAGGACCTGCAGCGTGGTTCAGCAAGTTCATGTTTTCAACAGTTATAGGACCTGCAGCGTGGGTTCAGCAAGTTCATGTTTTCAACAGTTATAGGACCTGCAGCGTGGGTTCAGCTAGTTAATGTTTTCAACAGGTATAGGACCTGCAGCGTGGTTAAGCTAGTTAATGTTTTCAACAGGTATAGGACCTGCAGCGTGGGTTCAGCAAGTTCATGTTTTCAACAGGTATAGGACCTGCAGCGTGGGTTCAGCAAGTTCATGTTTTCAACAGGTATAGGACCTGCAGCGTGGGTTCAGCAAGTTCATGTTTTCAACAGTTATAGGACCTGCAGCGTGGTTAAGCAAGTTCATGTTTTCAACAGTTATAGGACCTGCAGCGTGGTTCAGCAAGTTAATGTTTTCAACAGGTATAGGACCTGCAGCGTGGGTTCAGCAAGTTCATGTTTTCAACAGTTATAGGACCTGCAGCGTGGGTTCAGCAAGTTCATGTTTTCAACAGGTATAGGACCTGCAGCGTGGGTTCAGCAAGTTCATGTTTTCAACAGGTATAGGACCTGCAGCGTGGGTTCAGCAAGTTCATGTTTTCAACAGGTATAGGACCTGCAGCGTGGTTAAGCTAGTTCATGTTTTCAACAGTTATAGGACCTTCAGCGTGGTTAAGCTAGTTAATGTTTTCAACAGGTATAGGACCTGCAGCGTGGTTAAGCTAGTTAATGTTTTCAACAGGTATAGGACCTGCAGCGTGGTTCAGCAAGTTCATGTTTTCAACAGGTATAGGACCTGCAGCGTGGTTCAGCAAGTTAATGTTTTCAACAGTTATAGGACCTGCAGCGTGGTTCAGCTAGTTAATGTTTTCAACAGGTATAGGACCTGCAGCGTGGTTAAGCTAGTTCATGTTTTCAACAGTTATAGGACCTGCAGCGTGGTTAAGCTAGTTAATGTTTTCAACAGGTATAGGACCTGCAGCGTGGTTCAGCAAGTTCATGTTTTCAACAGGTATAGGACCTGCAGCGTGGTTCAGCAAGTTCATGTTTTCAACAGGTATAGGACCTGCAGCGTGGTTAAAAGCAAGTTCATGTTTTCAACAGTTATAGGACCTGCAGCGTGGTTAAGCTAGTTAATGTTTTCAACAGTTATAGGACCTGCAGCGTGGGTTCAGCAAGTTCATGTTTTCAACAGTTATAGGACCTGCAGCGTGGTTAAGCTAGTTCATGTTTTCAACAGTTATAGGACCTGCTGCGTGGTTCAGCAAGTTCATGTTTTCAACAGGTATAGGACCTGCAGCGTGGGTTCAGCTAATTCATGTTTTCAACAGTTATAGGACCTGCAGCGTGGGTTCAGCAAGTTCATGTTTTCAACAGGTATAGGACCTGCAGCGTGGTTAAAAGCAAGTTCATGTTTTCAACAGTTATAGGACCTGCAGCGTGGTTCAGCAAGTTCATGTTTTCAACAGGTATAGGACCTGCAGCGTGGGTTCAGCAAGTTAATGTTTTCAACAGGTATAGGACCTGCAGCGTGGTTCAGCAAGTTAATGTTTTCAACAGGTATAGGACCTGCAGCGTGGTTCAGCAAGTTCATGTTTTCAACAGGTATAGGACCTGCAGCGTGGGTTCAGCAAGTTCATGTTTTCAACAGGTATAGGACCTGCAGCGTGGTTCAGTTAATTCATGTTTTCAACAGGTATAGGACCTGCAGCGTGGGTTCAGCAAGTTCATGTTTTCAACAGTTATAGGACCTTCAGCGTGGTTAAGCAAGTTCATGTTTTCAACAGGTATAGGACCTGCAGCGTGGTTAAGCAAGTTCATGTTTTCAACAGGTATAGGACCTGCAGCGTGGTTAAGCAAGTTCATGTTTTCAACAGTTATAGGACCTGCAGCGTGGTTAAGCAAGTTCATGTTTTCAACAGGTATAGGACCTGCAGCGTGGTTCAGCAAGTTCATGTTTTCAACAGGTATAGGACCTGCAGCGTGGGTTCAGCAAGTTCATGTTTTCAACAGGTATAGGACCTGCAGCGTGGGTTCAGCAAGTTCATGTTTTCAACAGGTATAGGACCTGCAGCGTGGGTTCAGCAAGTTCATGTTTTCAACAGGTATAGGACCTGCAGCGTGGGTTCAGCAAGTTCATGTTTTCAACAGGTATAGGACCTGCAGCGTGGTTAAGCAAGTTCATGTTTTCAACAGTTATAGGACCTGCAGCGTGGTTAAGCAAGTTCATGTTTTCAACAGTTATAGGACCTGCAGCGTGGTTAAGCAAGTTCATGTTTTCAACAGTTATAGGACCTGCAGCGTGGTTAAGCAAGTTCATGTTTTCAACAGGTATAGGACCTGCAGCGTGGTTAAGCAAGTTCATGTTTTCAACAGGTATAGGACCTGCAGCGTGGGTTCAGCAAGTTCATGTTTTCAACAGTTATAGGACCTTCAGCGTGGTTAAGCAAGTTCATGTTTTCAACAGGTATAGGACCTGCAGCGTGGTTAAGCAAGTTCATGTTTTCAACAGTTATAGGACCTGCAGCGTGGTTAAGCAAGTTCATGTTTTCAACAGGTATAGGACCTGCAGCGTGGTTAAGCTAGTTCATGTTTTCAACAGGTATAGGACCTGCAGCGTGGTTAAGCTAGTTAATGTTTTCAACAGTTATAGGACCTGCAGCGTGGGTTCAGCAAGTTCATGTTTTCAACAGGTATAGGACCTGCAGCGTGGGTTCAGCAAGTTCATGTTTTCAACAGGTATAGGACCTGCAGCGTGGTTCAGCAAGTTCATGTTTTCAACAGGTATAGGACCTGCAGCGTGGGTTCAGCAAGTTCATGTTTTCAACAGGTATAGGACCTGCAGCGTGGTTAAGCAAGTTCATGTTTTCAACAGGTATAGGACCTGCAGCGTGGGTTCAGCAAGTTCATGTTTTCAACAGTTATAGGACCTGCAGCGTGGTTAAGCAAGTTCATGTTTTCAACAGGTATAGGACCTGCAGCGTGGTTAAGCTAGTTAATGTTTTCAACAGGTATAGGACCTGCAGCGTGGTTAAGCTAGTTAATGTTTTCAACAGTTATAGGACCTGCAGCGTGGGTTCAGCTAGTTAATGTTTTCAACAGGTATAGGACCTGCAGCGTGGTTCAGCTAGTTAATGTTTTCAACAGGTATAGGACCTGCAGCGTGGGTTCAGCAAGTTCATGTTTTCAACAGTTATAGGACCTGCAGCGTGGTTCAGCAAGTTCATGTTTTCAACAGTTATAGGACCTGCAGCGTGGGTTCAGCAAGTTCATGTTTTCAACAGGTATAGGACCTGCAGCGTGGTTCAGCAAGTTCATGTTTTCAACAGTTATAGGACCTGCAGCGTGGGTTCAGCAAGTTCATGTTTTCAACAGGTATAGGACCTGCAGCGTGGTTCAGCTAGTTAATGTTTTCAACAGGTATAGGACCTGCAGCGTGGGTTCAGCAAGTTCATGTTTTCAACAGTTATAGGACCTGCAGCGTGGGTTCAGCAAGTTAATGTTTTCAACAGGTATAGGACCTGCAGCGTGGGTTCAGCTAGTTAATGTTTTCAACAGTGTACTAAACAACTACTGATTTTAGAACCACAGAGTTACCCACAAGTCAACACAAAGACAACAGGAGCACTGCCTCTGCTATTACAGCACCATTTCAACTTAAACATTTAAATGTCATCAAATCAACTAAGCTATATATATATATATATATATATATATATATATATATATATATGCTTAGTTTAAAACACTGAAAACAAACTTAAAGATACCAAAAATAATCCAATCATAGTCCAATAATTTGGCTGCTCATGGTACTCATTTTTGTGTGTGTGCGTGCGTGTGTGCGTGTGCGCGAGTGCGTGTATGTGTGTGTGTGTGTTTGTGCGCGCAAGTAAAACAAAAATGGCTGACTCACCCTACATTTAATTTATTTATTTCACCTTTATTTAACCAGGTAGGCTAGTTGAGAACAAGTTCTCATTTACAATTGCGACCTGGCCAAGATAAAGCAAAGCAGTTCGACACATACAACAACACAGAGTTACACAGTTACAGTAGAAACAAGTCTATATACGATGTGAGCAAATGAGGTGAGATAAGGGAGGTAAAGGCAAAAAATAAATAATAATGTAGACTAGTTGAACACCAGTGCCATCCTCCTCTCTTTCATGTTGACTAAACGGTCTCTGACTGTCATATATTTGGCAGTCATCTTTTGTTGACATAGGCTACCTAGCTAAAATGCTTGCTAGCCTAACTTCCTGACATGGGCAAGAATGAACCACCTAGGTTAGCTAGATATTTAACATCAGACTACTAGGCTATATCTAGACATCATACTGAACTTTAATTGTCTCAGGCCAGTGGCACAACATATTCACTTATGGTTAGATCAGAATCACTTGTCGTAATCATTGGCCTGTAAAGAAAAGTCAAAACCACAAGTCCAAATTCCCATCTCCATCCACGGCCTAGGAAAGGGACCATTTGGCAACCTAGCTACTGCAGCACATCAACACAAGCAGACCCGAAACAGACACGTTTTTCTGAAAGTGACGTTTCACTTAAGAAGTGACTTGATTGGTTTCGAAGCCTAATCCAAACTGGCCTCCCTTGGGTGGGCTTGCACCAGGACAACCCACAGTTATAAGCTTAACTCAATGCTGATTGGCTAATGATTTATACTTTTTTATTTATCAAGGTTGGTCAAATGCTACGCCGACAACATCAGAATCACATGCATTCATGGTCTACACATCCTGAGACAGAGGTTTCCCTCGCTCTCATGTTTTCTCTGGTTCAGATTAAGACACTTGCGAATTGACGCCCCAAATTATGAAAACACAAAGATATATTAATTTATTCGTTTTAATTGTTTTATTGGTGAAATATTTGGGGAAGCCTGGCATTCCCTTGGCATCCATGAATGCACGCCACTGGTTGTCTACGAAGCATGTGACAAATGCAATTTGATGATTGGCTGTGTGGCAGGTGACTGGGCCAGGGTCTGTATTCACACAAGTCTCCGACAAAGGATGCTGATCTAGAATCAGGTCCTCACCACCCATATAATCTTATTTATTATGATCTAAAAAGGCACAACTCATGCAACTCTCCTACTCTGAGACACTTTTGTGAATACAGGCCCCTGTGTTGTGTTGGAGGAGGCCGGGGTGAGGAGATGGAGGGCCCGGTGTGGGCCCGGTGCTGTGTTGCAGGCCTAACTGAAGCGGAGCTCCAACCAGAGACAGATTAAGGACTGCAGTGCATTTATCTGCAGCTTGTAAATGAGCAAGTGGCCAGTGTAGTTACTGCCAGACCAGGGTATTGGAACAAGGGGCTTAAGATGCTATCAGAGAATAGCAGGGCCTGCAGGCACTCTGTAGATTATGAAGAAAAGACAGTGGATAAAGTGTTGACAAACAATCACAGGGTTATTAGGCATTAATGATATGCTAAGTCTCTGTCTGGCCCTCCAACAGCAGTAAAGCAGACCTTTGGGCTTCGACGTTAGTCACCTTATCAAGGTCAGGAGTAATCAGTTGACACCGACTGGCTCAGAGGTCAGTCTGTTTCAATGGACCAGGTAGTACTGTAGGTTGGTTTGTTTATCATTCATGATGACCATAGTAAATGTACTTTATTAAAAAAAAATATATATATATATATATATATGTGTGTTTTTGTTTTATTCATTGATATCATGTACCTAGGAATCGTTCCCAATTTTTCAAAAAGACATGAGGAACTTCCTGTGTCAATATGGATTCCGTTCTATTTCACAACCTCCGAAATGGAGACAAAGAGACGCTGATCTCAATGCTCTCTGTGTTACATGTCGACAATGGTGACTGTATTATATTGTTGTCCGTTGTCGCCTTTTGCGATGCAGAATCCAAATTTGAGCCCAACCTTTTAGCAAGGGGCTCAGCACCTACTTTCATACCCCTTCTCTCAAAAGCAAGATGAAACAAACCAGAAAGCAAGCAATTTTATTGTTCACTGGTATCTTTAATTGTGATGAAAAAAAAAGGGGGATTATGTAGATTTTGGTAAGCCTGCCTGACAAGACATATTTCAAAGTGAATGGGGCCATAGAACAGGAATATGTGTCAGTGTTGGGGCTTAGTGGAACGTCTCCTCAATAATAGGGTAATCCCAGAGTCTAGGGATCCCTCCTTTACCATCTCCCTGCCAAGAAGAGAAGAGAAAGAAGAGAAGAGATGTCTACTGGTCTTCCATTATAACCTCTAGTCTCCACACAAAGAATGGGAAGCATTGAGCTGGTTACCCTCATACAATGTAAGGTGCTTTGAGACCATAGTGAAAAACACCACAGAAACGAAAGACATTATTATTATTGTTGTTATAATAACAAGTAGTAGTAGTGGTAGCAGTAGTAGTAGTAGTAGTAGTGGTAGTGGTAGCAGTAGCAGTAGTAGTAGTAGTAGTGGTAGCAGTAGTAGTAGTAGTAGTGGTAGTAGTAGTAGTGGTAGCAGTAGTAGTAGTAGTAGTGGTAGTAGTAGTAGTGGTAGCAGTAGCAGTAGTAGTAGTAGTAGCAGTAGTAGTAGTAGTAGTAGTGGTAGCAGTAGCAGTAGTAGTAGTGGTAGTGGTAGCAGTAGCAGTAGTAGTAGTAGTAGTGGTAGCAGTAGTAGTAGTAGTAGTGGTAGTAGTAGTAGTGGTAGCAGTAGTAGTAGTAGTGGTAGTAGTAGTAGTGGTAGTAATTGTAGAGGTAGTTGTAGTGGTAGTAGTAGCAGTAGTAG
>NC_143026.1:92602320-92622320 GCF_057628025.1 Oncorhynchus mykiss | reverse complement strand
GTAGCTTACAGGCAAAACAGCTGGATGTGATTACATGGTTAAGGTACCACTATAGCTGTACTGCATTGTGGCCAGCGTTGAAGCAGGTTTACCAGTCACAGTACGAGCATGCTTACCTGGCCATGGTACGTTAACTTGAAGAGAGTCAAACAGGACACCCACAGGCTAATTTTGCTACCATTGTCTATCTCAGAAGTGAACCTGATCTACTGAGCTGTTCAGCAGTGGGAAGGACGTGCCACACCTGGCGCACACAGCCTGCATCTCACACAGCCTGCATCACACACAGCCTGCATCTCACACAGCCTGCATTAAACACAGCCTGCATCACACACAGCCTGCATCTCACACAGACTGCATCTCACACAGCCTGCATCACACACAGCCTGCATCACACACAGCCTGCATTAAACACAGCCTGCATCACACACAGCCTGCATCACACACAGCCTGCATTAAACACAGCCTGCATCACACACAGCCTGCATCACACACAGCCTGCATTAAACACAGCCTGCATCACACACAGCCTGCATCACACACAGCCTGCATCACACCCAGCCTGCATCTCACACAGCCGGCATTACACACAGCCTGCATCTCACACAGGAGCAAACGATGAGGGTCAGAAGCCAGAGAAGCATCAGTGTTGTTCTTACCGGACATCATGTGGAGGGTCAGAACCCAAATCACAGTCATCATTAGTGTACTAGCGGGTGAGGTTATACCAGCCGACCGCTCAGACGGGTGAGGGCATACCAGCCGACCGCTCAGACGGGTGAGGGCATACCAGCCGACCACTCAGATGGGTGAGGGCATACCAGCCGACCGCTCAGACGAGTGAGGGTGTAACAGTACAAGTTTAGACCGCCCCTCGCCCATACCCGGGCGCGAACCAGGGACCTTCTGCACACATCAACAGTCACCCTCGAAGCATCGTTACCCATCGCTCCACAAAAGCCGCGGCCCTTGCAGAGCAAGGGGAACTACTACTTCAAGGTCTCAGAGCAAGTGACGTCACTGATTGAAACGCTATTTAGCGCCCACGCTAACTAAGCTAGCCGTTTCACATCCGTTACACTCACCCCCCTTTTGACCTTCCTCCTCTTTCCGCAGCAACCAGTAATCCGGGTCAACAGCATCAATGTAACAGTACAAGTTTAGACCGTCCCCTCGCCCATACCCGGGCGCGAACCAGGGACCTTCTGCACACATCAACAGTCACCCTCGAAGCATCGTTACCCATCGCTCCACAAAAGCCGCGGCCCTTGCAGAGCAAGGGGAACTACTACTTCAAGGTCTCAGAGCAAGTGACGTCACTGATTGAAACGCTATTTAGCGCCCACGCTAACTAAGCTAGCCGTTTCACATCCGTTACAAGGGCATACCAGCCGACTGCTCAGACGGGTGAGGGCATACCAGCCGACCGCTCAGACGGGTGAGGGCATACCAGTCGACCACTCACAGCCGACCGCTCAAATGGGTGAGGGCATTCACAGCCGACCTCTCAGACGGGTGAGGGCATTCACAGCCGACCGCTCAGACGGGTGAGGGCATTCACAGCCGACCGCTCAGACGGGTGAGGGCATTCACAGCCGACCGCACAGACGGGTGAGGGCATTCACAGCCGACCTCTCAGAAGGGTGAGGGTATTCACAGCCAACCTCTCAGACGGGTGAGGGCATTCACAGCCGACCGCTCAGACGGGTGAGGGCATTCACAGCCAACCTCTCAGACGGGTGAGGGCATTCACAGCCAACCGCTCAGACGGGTGAGGGCATTCACAGCCAACCGTTTTTACATTTTCTCTCCTTTGAGTATAGAAAAGTAGTCTGTCTATGAATTTGTAGTCTCACTCAACCCTCCCACTTTCCCCACTGCATTTCATAGTCAGGTTCTGTAGCTAAGGTAGCCTAGTCTCCATTTTTCCCCACTGCATTTCATATAGAGGTTCAGTAGCTAACGTAGCCTAGTCTCCATTTTTCCCCACTGCATTTCATATAGAGGTTCAGTAGCTAACGTAGCCTAGTCTCCATTTTTCCCCACTGCATTTCATATAGAGGTTCTGTAGCCAGCGTATGCCAAATCTCCCTCTTTTTCTCAGAGAAAATTACTTGATTCCAGCCCTTACTGATAAAAAAAATATATGATTGTGCATTGGCAGGCCGCATTTTCCATTCATAAAGTACATTGCGTCCCATTCTAAAACTAGGCTACTTAAGGGCTGGACTGTTACCAATTGTTAAGGCTCCGCCTTGTTCAGTCGTGATCCCTCATTAACTAGCTATAGCTAACAACCTGGGGCGCGATCATCAGGACGCAACGTTTTGGAACATTCAGATAGAAATATGCTATGTAGAACAAACACGCCTCTCTGACATGTTGAATAAGGAACAACGCTGGGCACTATTCATGGAATTTCAATCTGTAACGTTGGAGAACATTTTGCAACTGAACGTGGTCACGGTAATGTTACCAGTAGACTATGTGGGAAAAAAACGTTTTGCAACTGAATGTGGCCCTGGTAACATTAACAGTAGACAACTGAACGTAGCCATGGTAACGTTAACAGTAACCTACATGCAAATATTTGGTGGCACAGAAAGAAAGGAAAAGGGATAAATTACTCTTGTCACTACACTATATCTGACTGGGTTAATAACTCCTCTATATCTGACTGGGTTAATAACTCCTCTATATCTGACTGGGTTAATAACTCCTCTATATCTGACTGGGTTAATAACTCCTCTATTTCTGACTGGGTTAATAACCCCTCTATATCTGACTGGGTTAATAACTCCTCTTGACACTAGACTAAATCTGACTGGGTTAATAACTCCTCTATATCTGACTGGGTTAATAACTCCTCTATATCTGACTGGGTTAATAACCCCTCTATATCTGACTGGGTTAATAACTCCTCTTGACACTACACTATATCTGACTGGGTTAATAACTCCTCTATATCTGACTGGGTAAATAACTCCTCTATATCTGACTGGGTTAATAACTCCTCTACATCTGACTGGGTTAATAACTCCTCTATATCTGTCTGGGTAAATAACTCCTCTATATCTGACTGGGTTAATAACTCCTCTATATCTGACTGGGTTAATAACTCCTCTATATCTGACTGGGTAAATAACTCCTCTATATCTGACTGGGTTAATAACTCCTCTATATCTGACTGGGTAAATAACTCCTCTATATCTGACAGGGTTAATAACTCCTCTATATCTGACCGGGTTAATAACTCCTCTATATCTGACTGGGTTAATAACTCATCTATATCTGACTGGGTAAATAACCCCTCTATATCTGACTGGGTTAATAACTCCTCTGACTGGGTTAATAACTCCTCTGACTGGGTTAATAACTCCTCTATATCTGAATGGGTAAATAACTCCTCTATATCTGACTGGGTAAATAACTCCTCTATATCTGACTGGGTCAATAACTCCTCTATATCTGACTGGGTGAATAACTCCTCTATATCTGACTGGGTCAATAACTCCTCTATATCTAACTGGGTGAATAGCTCCTCTATATCTGACTGGGTTAATAACTCCTCTATATCTGACTGGGCTAACTACTCCTCTTGACACTACACTATGTCTGACTGGGTTAATAACTCCTCTATATCTGACTGGGTTAATAACTCCTCTATATCTGACTGGGTAAATAACTCCTCTATATCTGACTGGGTAAATAACTCCTCTATATCTGACTGGGTAAATAACTCCTCTGACTGGGTTAATAACTCCTCTATATCTGACTGGGTAAATAACCCCTCTATATCTGACTGGGTAAATAACCCCTCTATATCTGACTGGGTTAATAACTCCTCTATATCTGACTAGGTTAATAACTCCTCTTGTCACTATACTATATCTGACTGGGTTAATAACTCCTCTATATCTGACTGGGTTAATAACTACACTATATCTGACTGGGTTAATAACTCCTCTATATCTGACTGGGTAAATAACTCCTCTATATCTGACAGGGTTAATAACTCCTCTATATCTGACCGGGTTAATAACTCCTCTATATCTGACTGGGTTAATAACTCATCTATATCTGACTGGGTAAATAACCCCTCTATATCTGACTGGGTTAATAACTCCTCTGACTGGGTTAATAACTCATCTGACTGGGTTAATAACTCCTCTATATCTGAATGGGTAAATAACTCCTCTATATCTGACTGGGTAAATAACTCCTCTATATCTGACTGGGTCAATAACTCCTCTATATCTGACTGGGTGAATAACTCCTCTATATCTGACTGGGTCAATAACTCCTCTATATCTAACTGGGTGAATAGCTCCTCTATATCTGACTGGGTTAATAACTCCTCTATATCTGACTGGGCTAACTACTCCTCTTGACACTACACTATGTCTGACTGGGTTAATAACTCCTCTATATCTGACTGGGTTAATAACTCCTCTATATCTGACTGGGTAAATAACTCCTCTATATCTGACTGGGTAAATAACTCCTCTATATCTGACTGGGTAAATAACTCCTCTGACTGGGTTAATAACTCCTCTATATCTGACTGGGTAAATAACCCCTCTATATCTGACTGGGTAAATAACCCCTCTATATCTGACTGGGTTAATAACTCCTCTATATCTGACTAGGTTAATAACTCCTCTTGTCACTATACTATATCTGACTGGGTTAATAACTCCTCTATATCTGACTGGGTTAATAACTACACTATATCTGACTGGGTTAATAACTCCTCTATATCTGACTGGGTAAATAACCCCTCTATATCTGACTGGGTAAATAACCTCTATATCTGACTGGGTTAATAACTACACTATATCTAACTGGGTAAATAACTCCTCTATATCTGACTGGGTTAATAACTCCTCTATATCTGACTGGGTTAATAACTCCTCTTGTCACTACACTATATTTGACTGGGTAAATAAGCCCTCTGGGGCGGCAGGGTAGCCTAGTGGTTAGAGTGAGAGAGAGTAACTAGTAACCGGTTGCAAGTTCAAACCCCCGAGCTGACAAAGTACAAATCTGTCGTTCTGCCCTTGAACAGGCTGTTCCTAGGCCGTCATTGAAAATAAGAATTTGTTCTTAACTGACTTGCCTAGTTAAATAAAGGTAAAAAAATATATATATATATCTGACTGGGTAAATAACTCCTCTTGTCACTACACTATATCTGACTGGGTTAATAACTCCTCTATATCTGACTGGGTTAATAACTCCTCTATATCTGACTGGGTTAATAACCCCTCTATATCTGACTGGGTTAATAACTCCTCTTGACACTACACTAAATTTGACTGGGTTAATAACTCCTCTATATCTGACTGGGTTAATAACTCCTCTATATCTGACTGGGTTAATAACCCCTCTATATCTGACTGGGTTAATAACTCCTCTTGACACTACACTATATCTGACTGGGTTAATAACTCCTCTATATCTGACTGGGTAAATAACTCCTCTATATCTGACTGGGTTAATAACTCCTCTACATCTGACTGGGTTAATAACTCCTCTATATCTGTCTGGGTAAATAACTCCTCTATATCTGACTGGGTTAATAACTCCTCTATATCTGACTGGGTTAATAACTCCTCTATATCTGACTGGGTAAATAACTCCTCTATATCTGACTGGGTTAATAACTCCTCTATATCTGACTGGGTAAATAACTCCTCTATATCTGACAGGGTTAATAACTCCTCTATATCTGACCGGGTTAATAACTCCTCTATATCTGACTGGGTTAATAACTCATCTATATCTGACTGGGTAAATAACCCCTCTATATCTGACTGGGTTAATAACTCCTCTGACTGGGTTAATAACTCCTCTGACTGGGTTAATAACTCCTCTATATCTGAATGGGTAAATAACTCCTCTATATCTGACTGGGTAAATAACTCCTCTATATCTGACTGGGTCAATAACTCCTCTATATCTAACTGGGTGAATAGCTCCTCTATATCTGACTGGGTTAATAACTCCTCTATATCTGACTGGGCTAACTACTCCTCTTGACACTACACTATGTCTGACTGGGTTAATAACTCCTTTATATCTGACTGGGTTAATAACTCCTCTATATCTGACTGGGTAAATAACTCCTCTATATCTGACTGGGTAAATAACTCCTCTATATCTGACTGGGTAAATAACTCCTCTGACTGGGTTAATAACTCCTCTATATCTGACTGGGTAAATAACCCCTCTATATCTGACTGGGTAAATAACCCCTCTATATCTGACTGGGTTAATAACTCCTCTATATCTGACTAGGTTAATAACTCCTCTTGTCACTATACTATATCTGACTGGGTTAATAACTCCTCTATATCTGACTGGGTTAATAACTACACTATATCTGACTGGGTTAATAACTCCTCTATATCTGACTGGGTAAATAACCCCTCTATATCTGACTGGGTAAATAACCTCTATATCTGACTGGGTTAATAACTACACTATATCTAACTGGGTAAATAACTCCTCTATATCTGACTGGGTTAATAACTCCTCTATATCTGACTGGGTTAATAACTCCTCTTGTCACTACACTATATTTGACTGGGTAAATAAGCCCTCTGGGGCGGCAGGGTAGCCTAGTGGTTAGAGTGAGAGAGAGTAACTAGTAACCGGTTGCAAGTTCAAACCCCCGAGCTGACAAAGTACAAATCTGTCGTTCTGCCCTTGAACAGGCTGTTCCTAGGCCGTCATTGAAAATAAGAATTTGTTCTTAACTGACTTGCCTAGTTAAATAAAGGTAAAAAATATATATATATATCTGACTGGGTAAATAACTCCTCTTGTCACTACACTATATCTGACTGGGTAAATAACTCCTCTATATCTGACTGGGTAAATAACTCCTCTTGTCACTACACTATATCTGACTGGGTAAATAACTCCTCTATATCTGACTGGGTAAATCGAGCACGGGACTCGGACTTCAACCATTGGTGACTCAGACTTGGACAGGGGACTTGAGACTGGATTGGGCCTCGAGGTTTAGTGACTCGACTAGACTACATCACTGGGTGAAACATTTATTATTTCCTGTTCGGTCATTATCTCCTGTTCAGTCATTATCTCCTGTTCAGTCATTACCTCCTATTCAGTCATTACCTCCTATTCAGTCATTACCTCCCGCACTATTTCTGGACATCATTACGCGACCGAGTGATGGAGGTGCAACCCACACTACTTTACAAATACTTTGTGACATCATCTGGTGATTGTGCCTCTCTCTCTCTCTCTCTCTCTCTCTCTCTCTCTCTCTCTATCAACCTCTCTCTCTCTCTCTCTCTCTCTCTCTCTTTCTCTCTCCCTACCTCACTTTCTCTCTTTCTCTCTATATCTCTCTCTCTCCCTCTCTCTATCTCTCCCTCTCTCTGTCTCTCTCTTTCTCTCTCTCTCTCTCTCTTTGAATGTAGGCTGCTTGTAATGTTACCATTCGTAAAGTATAAGACCCCTACAATTTTTCCACATTTTGTTACGTTACAGCCTTATTCTAAAATGTATTAAATAAAACATATTCCTCATCAATCTACACACAATACCCCATAATGACAAAACAAAAACAGGTTTTTAGAATGTTTGCAAATTTATAAATAAAAAAAATAACAGAAATAACTTATTTACATAAGTATTCAAACCCTTTGCTATGAGACTCCAAATTGAGCTCCCAGGTACATCCTGTTTCCATTGATCATCCTTCAGATTTTTATAAAACTTGATTGGTGCCCACCTTTGGTAAACCGTTAACAGTCATGTCAGAGCAAAAACCAAGCCTTGAGGTCGAAGGAATTGTCCATGGAGCTCCGAGACAGGATTGTGTCGAGGCACAGATCTGGGGAAGGGTACCAAAAAAATGTCTGCGGCTTTGAAGGTCCCCAAGAACACAGTCGCCTCCATCATTCATAATTGGAAGAAGTTTGGAAGCACCAAGACTCTTCCTCGAGATGGCATCCTGGCCAAACTGAGCAAACAGGGGAGAAGGGCCTTGGTCAGGAAGGTGCCCAAGAACCCAATGGTCACTCTGACAGAAATCCAGAGTTCCTCTGTGGAGAAGGACAAAGAATCTATTTAATATATTTTAGAATAAGGCTGTAATGTAACAAAATGTGGAAAAGGTGAAGGGGTCTGAATACTTTCCGAATTAGGAATTTACATGGCCAGATAATGGTTATATATTCATATATATATGTTTATCATATTTCTGCTGTTGGGAAGAGAATAGGATGTTAAGCAGAACAATATATTGTTATTACAGGTTATGTATGTTTGTGCACATGGAAGTCAGTGATTAATAATGTTTACTGTAGGTAAACAAGGCAAAACAAATGTGATGTGACTAGAATGTGACTGAAATAAAAGGCCATTTATTTGACTTAAATGGCTCACTCTTTTCATCATTTTGACAATAACTACACTAATTCAAATGACAAAAAAAATGTGACCAAGAAGACGATATTTTTTTGTCAAAATGACTAAGACCAGACTAAATCTAAAAGAAAGTGTGAACAAATTTAAACTGGTACAGACAGTACATGGTACCGTAATAGAGAACAGAGAAGACCCGGCCCATTAGAATAGATTCACCAAAATCTTCAGCCGACCCATTAGAATAGATTCACCAAAACCTTCAGCCGACCCATTACAATAGATTCACCAAAACCTTCAGCCGACCCATTAGAATAGATTCACCAAAACCTTCAGCCAACCCATTAGAATAGATTCACCAAAACCTTCAGCCAACCCATTAGAATAGATTCACCAAAACCTTCAGCCAACCCATTAGAATAGATTCACCAAAACCTTCAGCCGACCCATTAGAATAGATTCACCAAAACCTTCAGCCGGTCTATTAGAATAGATTCACCAAAACCTTCAGCCGGCCCATTAGAATAGATTCACCAAAACCTTCAGCCGGCCCATTAGAATAGATTCACCAAAACCTTCAGCCGGCCCATTACAATAGATTCACCAAAACCTTCAGCCGGCCCATTAGAATAGATTCACCAAAACCTTCAGCCGACCCATTAGAATAGATTCACCAAAACCAATTGTAGAATATTAGCTTGGAAGTGACACAGAGGAACTGACACAAGGCTTTCTGGAGGCGGGTGGAGTTCTCCCACACCGTGAAATGTGGATACTTGGCAACTAAGAAAACAATTCTTGCTGGTAGGTTGAGCACGCTCCCCGTTGGTGTATGGGTTGTGAGGGCGGCTGTCGGAGGGAGAGAGAGAGAGGGAGGGAGAGAGATGGAGAGAAAGAGAGGGAGACATGGAGGTAGACAGAGAAAGAAAGAGAGAGGCATAGAGAGAAAGAGAGTAGCGGGGTGTGGGGGGGAAGGGGGGGGGGGGGACTGACAGCGAAGCCTCGTTAATTGCCTTCGGTCACCCAGCACGGCGAAACGGGGTGCCAGCCACGCGGCTTAGAAAAGGAACCGGCCACAGAGGCTGATAGATATTTTATCGTCCGAGTTTTACGGTTAATGAATTCCCAAAGTGAAATCTGTCACTTCAAAAATAAAGAGGAAGGCAAATTAAAGGGAGATAGAGAGAGACCGGAGAAGAAAGGAAGTGAAGAGGGCGACACAGTTTTAAAATGCCCTATCTTTGGGCCATCCCCTGCTTTTTCAATGGAAGAAAAGAACAACTCTCCCCTCTTTCTTCTCCTTTTTTTCTTCCCCCACGTTCTTCTCTTCTCTCCCTCCCAATCCTCCTATCTCTCTTCTCTTCTCTCCCTCCCATCCTCCTATCTCTTTTCTTCCGAAAAAAGAAATTCTCATGAATGATTTATAGTGTCTTGTTATCAGCAGCGATTTCTATAGACCCCAACGCATTCACCAAGACATTTGTGGCATAATTGTTAATTTTAATGCCATAATGGCTTCAGATTGAAACCATGATTAGACATTTATTACACAATTAAATGAAACATACTCAAGAATCACAAAAGGCTTCCGTAATTATTTCAGGCCATTAATAAAAAAAAAAAAGGGCATTAAATTATATTGGACACAATGGAGAAGTGAAATAGATTTCCATTAGAGCACTATAAGGCAGAGAGGGTAATAGATCCGGACTGAATTCACTCTGAAATTAATTGTTGCTCGGCCTATTTCCACACACAGCGGAATAAATGAATGAGAAAAGAAAAGAGGAAGGAGTTGGTGGCCAAGAGGGGGAGGGAGGGAGGGAGTAGGGGTGTTACATTAGGAGCCTGTGATAATAATACAAAAAAAAAGCTTTTGTTTGACAGCCTACAATGGACCCTAGATTCAAGAGAGAGAGAGAGAGAGAGAGAGAGAGAGAGAGAGAGAGAGTAGAAAAACAGAGGGGGGAGGTGGGGGGGGGGGGGGGGGGGGAGTTCAAGCGAAAGAGAGCGATATGGGTATTGATTTTGAATGATGGTCTTGGGTGTAGACCAGAGAGAGAGAGGCCTCAGCCCATCCTGAGTTCTAATTATTTGGTCATTTCTTGTTTCCCTGTCAATAAGACTGTTGAAACCGTAGTAGCAGGAGACACCTACCAGGTGAAACATACTACCAGGAGACACCTACCAGGTGTAGCATAATACTAGGAGACACCTACCAGGTGTAACATACTACCAGAAGACACCTACCAGGTGTAACATACTACCCAGAGACACCTACCAGGTGTAGCATAATACTAGGAGACACCTACCAGGTGTAACATACTACCAGGAGACACCTACCAAGTGTAACATAATACTAGGAGATACCTACCAGGTGTGACATAACACCAGGATACACCTACCAGGTGTAACATAACACTAGGAGACACCTACCAGGGGCAACATAATACCAGGATACACCTACCAGGTGTAGCATAACACCAGGTGTAACATACTACCAGGAGACGCCTACCAGGTGTAGCATAATACCAGGAGACACCTACCAGGTGTAACATACTACCAGAAGACACCTACCAGGTGTAACATAACACTAGGAGACACCTACCAGGGGCAACATAATACCAGGATACACCTACCAGGTGTAGCATAACACCAGGTGTAACATACTACCAGGAGACGCCTACCAGGTGTAGCATAATACCAGGAGACACCTACCAGGTGTAACATACTACCAGGAGACACCTACCAGGTGTAACATACTACCTGGAGACACCTACCAGGTGTAACATACTACCAGGAGACACCTACCAGGTGTAACATACTACCTGGAGACACCTACCAGGTGTAACATACTACCAGGAGACACCTACCAGGTGTAACATAATGCTAGGAGACACCTACCACGTGTGACATAACACCAGGTGTAACATACTACCAGCAGACACCTACCAGGTGTAACATACTACCTGGAGACACCTACCAGGTGTAACATAATACTAGGAGACACCTACCACGTGTGACATAACACCAGGTGTAACATACTAACAGGAGACACCTACCAGGTGTAGCATAATACTAGGAGACACCTACCAGGTGTAACATAATACCAGGAGACACCTACCAGGGGCAACATAATACCAGGAGACACCTACCAGGTGTAACATAATACCAGGAGACACCTACCAGGTGTGACATAATACCAGGTGAAACATACTACCAGGAGACATTTACCAGGTGTAACATAATACCAGGAGACACCTACCATGGGCAACATAATACAAGGATACACCTACCAGGTGTAACATAACACCAGGTGTAACATAATACCAGGAGACACCTACCAGGTGTAACATACTACCAGGAGACACCTACCAGGTGTAGCATAATACCTGGAGACACCTACCAGGTGTAACATACTACCAGGAGACACCTACCAGGTGTAACATACTACCAGGAGACACCTACCACGTGTGACATAACACCAGGTGTAACATACTACCAGGAGACACCTACCAGGTGTAGCATAATACTAGGAGACACCTACCAGGTGTAACACACTCCCAGGTGACATGTAGCAAGTGAGACATGCTTCTGAGGGTGTTAACAAGACAAGTAGGGTCCACGTAACACAGTAACACAGTAACTCAGTAACACAGTAACTCAGTAACACAGTAACTCAGTAACACAGTAACTCAGTAACTCAGTAACTCAGTAACTCAGTAACACAGTAACTCAGTAACTCAGTAACTCAGCAACACAGTAACTCAGTAACACAGTAACTCAGTAACTCAGTAACACAGTAACTCAGTAACACAGTAACACAGTAACACAGTAACTCAGTAACACAGTAACTCAGTAACTCAGTAACTCAGTAACTCAGTAACTCAGTAACACAGTAACTCAGTAACACAGTAACACAGTAACACAGTAACTCAGTAACACAGTAACTCAGTAACTCAGTAACTCTTTAACTCAGTAACTCAGTAACACAGTAACTCAGTAACTCAGTAACACAGTAACTCAGTAACACAGTAACTCAGTAACTCAGTAACACAGTAACTCAGTAACACAGTAACACAGTAACACAGTAACTCAGTAACACAGTAACTCAGTAACACAGTAACTCAGTAACTCAGTAACACAGTAACTCAGTAACACAGTAACTCAGTAACTCAGTAACACAGTAACTCAGTAACACAGTCTACTGATTTGATTTAGATTTGATAGGAATATATTTTAGTCCCCATTTGGACTCTAATCTTCCAAGAGTCCTTAAACAATAAAATACCATTTATAATACAAACAAGTTTTCAAATATACCACACTGTTCCAAACAGACATAATACACTAATATATTGACCAGATAAATACTCTGTCTAACAAGATAGATTCTTCCTCTCTCATAGTCCAGCACAACTTTCATATGTAATTATATTTAAATGGTTTTAAAGTATTGTTTGAATTTATATATTGAAAGGTTTCTGGTTTGCTCAGATACTTTAAATCGAAATGTTATTTTGCCTATTTCTCTTTTCTGTCTGCAAAACACAGAGATGATGGTAGACAATCTATTCCTAGTATTTACTGAATGTCTGTCTCTTACCAACTGAATACTGTTGTGAACAGAGTTTGGCTGTTTTAAATGGTGTATATTATGAAATTAAATGAACATGTTTTATTTGTATGTTTTTATTATCTTGTTGATTGGTGACCAACCAAGAGCATTGAGCATGACTGCAACAGAGGAACCATATCTCCAACCTTAAAACAATCCTTGCAGAAATGCTGAAAGCAGTGGTCGTCATTGACTGTCCAGTCAACGGCATGAATAATGTCCACGGTGTGTACAACGAGAACACGGAAAACGCTACTATTGTTTAAGAATAACAAATCCATACATGTATTTTTTTTTTTTTAAGACATGTAAAATAAAGAAAGGTTAAAGAAATGAAGAGCGCCCGTTTTTTTTTTTTTTTCATCTCCCGACAAAAACAGACCGCAAAACATTTCAAAAGCAGAATGTTTAGAAAAGCGTCTCTGAACGCAGCTCCAACAGGAAATAGAGCTGTCTTTTGAACTGCTGGGTCCTATTGAGAGACAATATAAAAGTGGTAAAGGGAAAAGGAAAACTGATATCTCACAATATTATAACAGAATCTCTCGGGAGAAAAAAATTAATTCAACTCCTGGTACCCGGAAAGTGTTTATTTATTTGAGTTTCACATCTAAATCAATTTATCTGCTTTCAAAAGGTTTCAGATCTTTTAATTGCCTCACTTTCATCGTTGCCCTTTATGTTTGTGCATACTGTACCTATGATCCAGCCTCAGCCAGCACGACAGAGAGAACAGGCCAGCCAGCCAAACAGGCATGCAGCAGCTCCACCAGTCCACTAAGGGTCTCTCTACTCTCCTACATCGACCACCGTCTGAAAGGTTGCTACAGACAGAGAAGAAGCTGAATGTCATCATATCGTAGCTATATTGCTATACACGGTATACATGTATATATATATATATGTATATATATATATATACAGTGGGTCAAAAAAGTATTTAGTCAGCCACCAATTGTGCAAGTTCTCCCACTTAAAAAGATGAGAGAGGCCTGTAATTTTCATCATAGGTACACTTCAACTATGACAGAAAAAAAAAATGAAATCCAGAAAATCATATTGTAGGATTGTTTATGATTTTTTTTGCAAATTATGGTGGAAAATAAGTATTTGGTCAATAACAAAAGTTTATCACAAAACTCTGTTATATACCCTTTGTTGGCAATGACAGAGGTCAAACGTTTTCTGTAAGTCTTCACAAGGTTTTCACACACTGTTGCTGGTATTTTGGCCCATTCCTCCATGCAGATCTCCTCTAGAGCAGTGATGTTTTGGGGCTGTTGCTTGGTAACACGGACTTTCAACTCCCTCCAAAGATTTTATATGGGGTTGAGATTTGGAGACTGGCTAGGCCATTCCAGGACCTTGAAATGCTTCTTACGAAGTCACTCCTTCGTTGCCCGGGCGGTGTGTTTGGGATCATTGTCATGCTGAAAGACCCAGCCACGTTTCATCTTCAATGCCCTTGCTGATGGAAGGAGGTTTTCACTAAAAATCTCATGATTTTTAATTTCATGGCCCCATTCATTCTTTCCTTTACACGGATCAGTCGTCCTGGTCCCTTTGCAGAAAAACAGCCCCAAAGCATGATGTTTCCACCCCCATGCTTCACAGTAGGTATGGTGTTCTTTGGATGCAACTCAGCATTCTTTGTCCTCCAAACACGACGAGTTGAGTTTTTACCAAAAAGTTATATTTTGGTTTTATCTGACCATATGACATTCTCCCAATCTTCTTCTGGATCATCCAAATGCTCTCTAGCAAACTTCAGACGGGCCTGGACATGTACTGGCTGAAGCAGGGGGACACGTCTGGCACTTCAGGATTTGAGTCCCTAGCGGCGTAGTGCGTTACTGATGGTAGGCTTTGTTACTTTGGTCCCAGCTCTCTGTAGGTAATTCACTAAGTCCCCCTGTGTGGTTCTGGAATTTTTGCTAACCGTTCTTGTGATCATTTTGACCCCACGGGGTGAGATCTTGCGTGGAGGGAGATTATGAGTGGTCTTGTATGTCTTCCATTTCCTAATAATTGCTCCCACAGTTGATTTCTTCAAACCAAGCTGCTTACCTATTGCAGATTCAGTCTTCCCAGCCTGGTGCAGGTCTACAATTTTGTTTCTGGTGTCCTTTGACAGCTCTTTGGTCTTGGCCATAGTGGAGTTTGGAGTGTGACTGTTTGAGGTTGTTGACAGGTATCTTTTATACTGATAACAAGTTCAAACAGGTGCCATTATTAAAGGTAACGAGTGGAGGACAGAGGAGCCTCTTAAAGAAGAAGTTACAGGTCTGTGAGAGCCAGAAATCTTGCTTGTTTGTAGGTGACCAAATACTTATTTTCCACCATAATTTGCAATAAATTCATAAATGTGATTTTCTGGATTTTTTTTTCTCATTTTGTCTGTCATAGTTGAAGTGTACCTATGATGAAAATTACAGGCCTCTCTCATCTCTATAAGTAGGAGAACTTGCACAATTGGTGGCTGACTAAATACTTTTTTGCCCCACTGTATATATATATATATATATATATATATATATATATATATATATATATATATATATATATATATATATATATATATATATATAATCATATTGTGGTGTAAAACAAGTTGGTGTTAATGGACAAGACCTTAGGTTAGACGGCAACAGGAACGTTGGCGGTCTTCCTGATGAGTCACACAGCTGTGACGTATTTAAATAGAGTACGGCACTAGGCTTCTAACGGTTCACCACCGTATTCCACTGTTTCCTTGTGGCCCAGCACCACTAAAGAACAAACAGACCTGTAGGAAGTGAGTAAGGAAACGGTTGAGAGGACTGTTTAGACACGATGCCATGTACTCTACAGACTTTTTAATCACTATCATTATGAATCATTACAATTTGGAACACATGGCATTTTTTATTGGTTTCTTCAACAAAATGTGTCATATTTCCTCTCTACACTATATCATTCTAGTATAATATAAGAATAAAAAAAAATATATATTACTGTATATTTGTCAAAAGCATAAAAAAAAGAGCTCTTGTTACACTTCAGCAAATCAAATCTGGTAGTCCGCGAGGAGCTGGAATTATGCTGTTACATTGGTCAGCCCTGACTCTGTCTATAGGTACCCCTGTTAGGTAGGCCAGCCCTGACTCTGTCTATAGGTACCCCTGTTAGGTAGTCCAGCCTTGACTCTGTCTATAGGTACCCTTGTTAGGTAGGCCAGCCCTGACTCTGTCTATAGGTACCCCTGTTAGGTAGGCCAGCCCTGACTCTGTCTATAGGTACCCCTGTTAGGTAGGCCAGCCCTGACTCTGTCTATAGGTACCCCTGTTAGGTAGTCCTAGTGTACCGCGAGGAGCTGGAATTATTCTGTTAGGTAGTCCTAGTGTACCGCGAGGAGCTGGAATTATTCTGTTACATTGGCCAGCCCTGACTCTGTCTATAGGTACCCCTGTTAAGTAGGCCAGCCCTGACTCTGTCTATAGGTACCCCTGTTAGGTAAGCCAGCCCTGACTCTGTCTATAGGTACCCCTGTTGGGTAGTCCAGCATTGACTCTGTCTATAGGTACCCCTGTTAGTTAGTCCAGCCCTGACTCTGTCTATAGGTACCCCTGTTAGGTAGTCCAGCCTTGACTCTGTCTATAGGTACCCCTGTTAGGTAGTCCAGCCTTGACTCTGTCTATAGGTACCCTTGTTAGGTAGGCCAGCCCTGACTCTGTCTATAGGTACCCCTGTTAGTTAGTCCAGCCCTGACTCTGTCTATAGGTACCCCTGTTAGGTAGTCCAGCCTTGACTCTGTCTATAGGTACCCCTGTTAGGTAGTCCAGCCTTGACTCTGTCTATAGGTACCCTTGTTAGGTAGGCCAGCCCTGACTCTGTCTATAGGTACCCCTGTTAGGTAGGCCAGCCCTGACTCTGTCTATAGGTACCCCTATTGGGTAGTCCAGCATTGACTCTGTCTATAGGTACCCCTGTTAGTTAGTCCAGCCCTGACTCTGTCTATAGGTACCCCTGTTAGGTAGTCCAGCCTTGACTCTGTCTATAGGTACCTCTGTTAGGTAGTCCAGCCTTGACTCTGTCTATAGGTACCCTTGTTAGGTAGGCCAGCCCTGACTCTGTCTATAGGTACCCCTGTTAGGTAGGCCAGCCCTGACTCTGTCTATAGGTACCCCTTTTAGGTAGTCCAGCCCTGACTCTGTCTATAGGTACCCCTCTTAGGTAGTCCTAGTGTACCGCGAGGAGCTGGAATTATTCTGTTACATTGGTCAGCCTCGACTCTGTCTATAGGAACCCCTCTTAGGTAGTCCTAGTGTACCGCGAGGAGCTGGAATTATTCTGTTAGGTAGGCCAGCCTTGACTCTATCTATAGGTACCCCTGTTAGGTAGGCCAGCCCCGACTCTGTCTATAGGTACCCCTGTTAAGTAGGCCAGCCCTGACTCTGTCTATAGGTACCCCTGTTAGGTAGGCCAGCCCTGACTCTGTCTATAGGTACCCCTGTTAAGTAGGCCAGCCCTGACTCTGTCTATAGGTACCCCTGTTAGGCAGTTCAGCCCTGAATCTGAGCCTTCGATTCCCACATTAGTGACTCTGTCTATAGATTGCCCTGTAAGGTAGGCTAGCCCTGAGACTTAGATTCCCCTGTTAGGTAAGCCAGTAGTGACTCTGTCTATAGATTCCCCTGTAAGGTAGGCTAGCCTTGAGACTTAGATTACCCCATTAGGTAGGCCAGCCCTGACTGTGAGACTTAGATTCCCCTGTTAGGTAGGTCAGCCCTAACTCTGAGACTTAGATTCCCCTGTTAGGTAGGTCAGCCCTGACTCTGAGACTTAGATTCCCCTGTTAGGTAGGTCAGCCCTGACTCTGAGACTTAGATTCCCCTGTTGTGAGGTCAGCCCTAACTCTGAGTCTTAGATTCCCCTGTTAGGGAGGTCAGCCCTGACTCTGAGACTTAGATTCCCCTGTTAGGTAGGTCAGCCCTGACTCTGAGACTTAGATTCCCCTGTTAGGGAGGTCAGCCCTAACTCTGAGTCTTAGATTCCCCTGTTAGGGGGGCCAGCTCTGAGTGAGGCTGTCTTTCTCTTAATGAAGGTCAGAGTCAGAGTCACATCTTTCTCTTTGGTGATAATTTATCCCTATCTCCTGTTATCTGCGCCTGGACCCTCTAATCCTAATTGTATTGTATAATTGTGTGATGTGGGCCTCCCGGTCTCTGAAGTATTACCCCCATCCTTTTCATTATCATCCCAATGAAAGGCTTGAACCTCTTTTAATTTCATCTCTGTTTTATTTCATTCAATCATTCTTCACCGTGTGAGTCTAGTGTCTACCCTTTCAGCCCATCTACAGTCTTCACACAAGATAGAATTTGAAGCTTTTAGTCTAAAGCTATGAAAGATGTTTTGTATTCCACTCCTCAATGAAATATCATATTGTAAAAGAATATTTGACCGTGAGGATTGTGGGTTTTATTTTTACCTGTCTCTGGTTGGCGATATATCTGGCCACACCACTCATTGCTCTTTTGATGATTACTCCTCCTTTTATTGATTATCGTTGATTGATACTCAGAAATGAGCTAGCGTGAGTTGATGTCACAAGTGGCAATACATAAGGACTGAGGTGCCATGTCTGGAACCCTTTCCTAGATTGGTGAAGGGGACCTAGGATGCGTCCCAAATGGTAACCTATTCCCTATACAGTCCCTATGGGCCCTGGTCAAAAGTAGTGCACTAGATTGGGAATAGGGTGTCATTTGGGACAGAAGTCTTCGGTGGGGGAGAGGGGGGGGGGGGGTATCATTCTCATCACCTCATCTGTTCTAAAAGCCTCATATGGTACGGTAGAGGCCAATGACATTTCCAAAAACATAATTTTGGTTAATATATAGTAGGTAGGAGTTCCAGAATTGTGGACGCTGTGACAGCTGACAGAAAATCAATTTTCCTCAGTAGAGAATGATGGAACCAACAGCCCTGGACAGAACAAACACAGACTGATGGAACCAACAGCCCTGGACAGAACAAACACAGACTGATGGAACCAACAGCCCTGGACAGAACAAACACAGAATGATGGAACCAACAGCTCTGGACAGAACAAACACAGAGCATTTAAATACAGGAAATACAGAAAGTGTGTATCGAAAGGGTGGAGGGTGTACATACATACAGTATGTACTATAGTCTCTGTGCATTCCAAATGCCACCCTATGTTCCCTTTATAGTGCACTACTTTTGACCAGGGCCCATAGGGAATAAGGTGTCATTTGGGATGATTAAATGATGTACTGTAGACAGTGTGAATGGGAGGCTGGGGGTCTGATCATCTCCTCAACCGTGTGCTTGTGGGACATTAGAAAGTTTACTGAAATTTTCCAGACTGTTGTTGGCTTTCACAGTCTACAAGCTCTACAGAAATACACTCATTGTAAATGTCTCTCAGACTGCCCAGCAAGCATATAACGTTCTGAGAACCATGGTTATTTTGCATATAACCTTCCCACAACTTTCTGGGTATGGTGCAGGACAGTTGCTTGGCTTTTGAACATTCTCAGAAAATTTAAGGAACTTGACAAAAAAAAACTTTATTTTCTTGGTATTTTATTACTTCAACAATCCTTTTCTAAAAGATTAAATATGGTTACGGTTCATTTAGAATCAGGTAATGTTCTAGGAACGTTCTCCAACTGGTTTAACATTGGGAATGTTCTCAAATAGTTCAGAGAACCTTAAGAAACAACGTTCTTCTGTGGGAATTTCAGTACTTCAGCATAAACATTTCCTACAGGTTTCCTCATGGTTATTTTTAAAGTCATGTTCTCAAATGTATTTATTTATTTTATTTTACCTTTATTTAACTAGGCAAGTCAGTTAAGAGCAAATTCTTATTTTCAATGACGGCCTAGGAACAGTGGGTTAACTGCCTTGTTCAGGGGCAGAATGACAGATTTTGTACCTTGTCAGCTCGGGGATTTGAACTTGCAAC
>NC_143026.1:92579820-92597320 GCF_057628025.1 Oncorhynchus mykiss | reverse complement strand
AATTGGGGATAAAAGGAACACTCTTTAAAAATGTCAAAGCCCGTAGATCATATCAAGAGGCCAATGAATGCGTTCATGGTCTGGTCCCGCGGCCAGAGGAGGAAAATGGCACAAGAGAATCCCAAAATGCATAACTCAGAGATCAGCAAAAGACTTGGCGCGGAGTGGAAGCTGCTCTCTGAATCCGAAAAGCGTCCTTACATCGACGAGGCGAAGAGGCTGCGAGCACAGCACATGAAAGAACACCCAGACTATAAATACAGACCCAGGCGCAAACCCAAGAATCTACTGAAGAAGGACAGGTATGTGTTCCCTTTGCCTTACCTTGGGGACACGGATCACTTGAAAGGACTCTCAGCCTCGGACTCTCTGTTGAGCGCATCAGAGAAAGTCAGGGCATTCATGCCCCCGACCTCGGTACCTTACTCGTTCCTCGACCCGAGCCAGTTCACCTCCAGTGCTATCCAGAAAATGACAGAGATGCCCCACACCATGACCACCAGCAGTTTGGGTTACGGCTCGTTGGGATACCAGAACGGCGCGTTCGGCAGTTTGGGTTGCCCCAGCCAGCACACCCACACCCACCCGTCGCCCACAAACCCGGGGTACGTGGTTCCCTGTAACTGTACCGCCTGGTCGGCGTCGAGTTTACAGCCCCCGGTTGCCTACATACTTTTTCCAGGTATGACCAAGAGTGGGATAGACCCATATTCATCAACACATGCCACTGCTATGTAACGCGCCAGACAGACTGACTGACTTTCTGTTTAAACAAGTAATTTGAGAACAGCAATGCATGTATAGGTTATATGGACAGAACAGTTCGCCCCCCCCCCCAAAAAAGAGAAATGACAAGTATAAAGGCCCGTGGACTTAAGAGCAAAACGGGCGAAAACTTTTCACGAGATCTGAACAAGACGTTGGTTCCTGACCTCATGGAACTGGGACGGAACTATGTACGGCAGGTGCCCTGTGAACTGTAAGAATTATTGTAAATGTTATAACGTTTATTAATGGCTACCGGAAAAGGAGGCCTTTAACTTTATTTATTATGTACATCTTGATGCTATGATAATTTTGTTTGAATTATTATTGATATTATTATGATAACCTTATTTTCCAAATTTGGCTTGCACAAATTTACGATAGCCTTCTTGTTTCCTGTATAATGTGTTGCATTTTGGCACTCTGAATTTCAGCTGGTATGATAGGGTTAAAATTAAAGACCTCTGAGTTAATAAATATACGGGTTATATTGTTTCTATGGACCGAACTGGCACATAACTAGACAGTCTATTTAAAATAACAAATGAAAAATCCTTATAATTTAATAATGTTTCATTTTCAATTTTTCCTGTGGTTCAGTGCTAATAGTCACACGTCATTTTTTTTTTTTTTGAGGAATAACTTCTTATTTGAAGTTATAAGCAGTTAATGTTGTATTTTTTAATGTAAAACCTGTCATGTTATGGTAAGGAAATGTATCTTGAAGGGTGATACCTCGGTTCTTTGTTCATCTGCCGAGCTAAGACTTTTTGAATAAAGGACAATCTGTCTTAGAAAATATTAAATTCCTGTATGGTTATATTGCAGTAGCGTGTCATTGGAAGGTGCAGCACAACTCAGTCTGATTGAGTTAACCCGGCCTTGTTGAGTTAACCCAAAGTGTCAATGTGGTAGGCATCAGAGGACAACAACACATTTAAGTATAATATTTATCAAGATATTGTGGAATATTAATACTATATTCAATTTGTTATTTGACCAACCTCAATATATATATATATATAAAAAAAAAAAAAAAAAAATGGTGGTTAAGCCATTTGACCTATATCATTACATTGTATTATCCTACACCCAGGCTGCGAGCCATAGCAAATAAGACAGTAAATGTGCATGTATGAGTCATTTTTTTAAAAATTATTAATTACAATGGATTTCACTACAGTATACCTACTGCAAATAGAAGATTCGGCAAAAACAAAAAACAGATGAGGAGACAAAGCGTACCTTCAGCATACTCTCCAAATGATCATTATCGCTCTAATCAGCGTCGTTTGATTGAGGTGACGTTTCATGCGCGTAGCAGCTGGCCATCTGGAACGAATGAGGAGATGTGAGATAGTGCTGACAACGCGTGGCGTTTAGGCCTACTCTTTAGGGACCAATAGAAGAATTCAACGATAAACGATTAAACGTAGCCTAGACCTTTAGGCAAACAGAAGGCAAGTCCGCGTTACAGAAACCATAAACTATGGATAGCCTGTTAATTGAAATGTATACGTTTAGTTAAAACCGCTTAGTAAATAATGTATTGTTTAGCAATACAATTGACAATATTTTGCAACAAGAAAACCACTATCAAATAATAACAACAACAAAACAACAATAACAAAGCAAATGATTAGGCCTCTAAATAAAAGCAAGCAGAGGCCAATAGGCGGGCTAGGTTCAAGTTTGAAATATTTTGTGAAATAATCAGTGATTTAATTTTGTCCTTGTGAAATCACCAGCCTTGCAGTAACAAGGCTATACTCAGTCTATATCGGGCTCTTTAGCAGTAACCAGGCTATAATCAGTCTCTATCGGGTTCTATAGTAGTAACCAGGCTATAATCAGTCTCTATCGGGCTCTATAGCAGTAACCAGGCTATAATCAGTCTCTATCGGGTCCTATAGCAGCAACCAGGCTATAGTCAGTCTCTATCGGGTTCTATAGCAGTAGCATGACAGTATTGGCTCATCCTGTTGTAGGGTAGCTTTAACTCGGACTGACTGGCCTGTCACTTCCAATAGTGTTGCTAATATGTTGCCATCAAAGCTCATATTGCCAAACGCGTTGCTCAACATGTAGGCTATTTCAGTCCGCCTCTAGCCAAAGCTCTAACATTATGGCTGATGTTATTATCGCAGCTATACACAAATTACTAGGTTATATTACCTGTTGAGAATTACAGAGATAGTAGCCTGACATATTATCGTATGCCTTTAGTATGTCAGAATGTGTTTCTTATTGAAATCCTGACCGATGTATTTTTATGTGGCTGTCAAGCTGTCAAACGTTTTTTTTTATTCAACTTTCAATGTAATAGCTTCTGCAGTTTTAGGTGCGGTGCCTGCGTTCTAAACAGGTTACAAACATGTTCTCTGCGTTAAAGGTGTTGAGGTACTCTTTAGTGACACTGAAATGAACCGACAGAATAGTCTTTGATGTTCGACTGAGCGGAGAGGAGAGGCCTCCTCCCTTCAGGGATTCCGCTCGTCAGACCTGTTTGACGGACTTGCTAAAGCACATCAAGAGGGTGTTCTTTTTCATTTAAAAAAATAAGGAACGCGCATTTAATAGAACAACAGGATAAAATGTTGAACATACGTTATGGGATAATATTATAGGCTTCAGATTTAAATGGACTTTTGGAAAGATATGACTCAAGTCTCAAGAGCACTGATATGTTCCGGATCTGTCACATTCATCACATTAATTCAGGCCTAGCCCTAAAACTGTTTTACACTGTACCCGATGTTTTTAACATTAGGCTAGCTGTTATGGGTAAAGAAGTGTTTTGTTATGTTTTGATTTGACATAAACAAACAAATCTCAATCCTCAGTTGCAACATCGTCGTGTGTGTGTGTGTGTGTGTGTGTGTGTGTGTGTTCTCCAAATTCATAGGGCTTTTTCATTCACTCACCCCTGATGTGATTTAATTTAGCTTCATTACACACCTCCATTATTCTCGGAGTCCATATGAAATTCAAAGAAAGATTAGAGAATATGATCACTTTTTGATGCCAAAACACATCGCGTCATCAGCTTTACATGTTGTAGCTAAACATGTAACAACTTGCTATGACAAAACAAAACAGAGCTCCTTCACCTGCTGCAATTACCGTTGAAACGTCTGATAGAATATAAACTTGCGGCGGAAGCAAAGATTTTGCATTTTGTTTCTAATTGAAAAATGTGTCTGACATTTAGCAATTGTTGTAATTTGGACTCAAAAGGAAACAAGCTTTCAAAACAATTGGGCTGAGACTCCAAGCAAACCGAGGATAGGAATTCTACTCCTCCTGCCTATTGTCGCAGGGCTAGGAAATAGGATTCTACTCCTGCCTATTGTCGCAGGGATAGGAAATAGGATTCTACTCCTGCCTATTGTCGCAGGGATAGGAAATAGGATTCTACTCCTGCCTATTGTCGCAGGGCTAGGGAATAGGATTCTACTCCGGCCTATTGTCGCAGGACTAGGGAATAGGCTTTGCACACCGAGGTGTAATAACATTACTGCATTAATTAACATTTTCATTTCACATCCAGATTGTTTACTTATCTGCCAGGAACATATGCTGGGAGAAGTTAAGATTCACGATTCTGCACTATTGCCCAAGGTGCAATTCAATATAGGGGGGGGGGGGGGCAGCCTCAGATTTTTATGACAGTCTTAGCTCTTATCAGGCGCTGTAAATGAGGGTGATACTTCATTGAACCGAATATGAAGTTTAACATCAAGCCCCCCTTAAGCATGCATATTCAACTTTGAAATTGGACAATTATAATTACTTTCAGGAGCACTTAAATAAAAGAGGGCTATGATGTGTATTTTTTTCTGCATTATGATGTATTTGGTCTGGTAATAATTATATAACTCGAGTGAATCACAGGTACTTAATTCGCCTGTGATACTTAGGTTTACCTTAATTGTTTGACTTGGAAAAAAAGGAACAATTACGTTGCGCTGATAATTTAAAGGTAATTTCCTATTGAGCCAACATCTGCAGCGTTTACCGTGAATACATCATCCGCTAACACGGGAACATTGCCTTTAAATTTCAATCAGGCTGTAACAATGCATTTCCGCGATACGGATTGAATAGAGCTCTTAATTTAGGCAAATATCTTCTTCACATTTAGACATTACCTGTTTGTATACTTTTTATTTTTTTGTATTGTAAAAAAATTAAGCATGGCTCTAAGTCAGTTAATAATAAACTGAAACGTATTTAGTAAAAGTGGAAAGATGCAGCGCGTGCGCAATTAGAAGTTAATTCATGACCTCTTCATGGCAATTAATCAAACTGTGATCATCGCGCGCTGCTTTACCCAGGCTGTTGAAATGTCCCTGTCTGTTTCCGCACACAGAGCCTTATTCACCGCCTCAAAACAACTCAAATAGAGGGGAAATTATGATTTGAAATTATAGAGGCCCTAAATCTCTTTTAAACTCATCCTCTAGACGTTTTTATTCGAGCACAACAGAGAGCTCTGGTGCTTACAGAGATGAATTAAATCTGCCTTATCTCTCCGAGACTCATTTCAGCGCTAGATCAGAGAAAAAGAGGATAATTGTTCTTTATTTTATTTTATTAAATCCGGCAGCCAAGCGCTTTCAGGTCATTTATATGCTTCATTTAGTGATAAAAGTCGACGAGGAGGGACACAAGGCGGCTTTCTTTCCTCAAACACTTAAGAACGAAAATATAAAACACAGGAAACAGAAGTCGTGGGACATGACACTTTTAATTGAATGCCATGGGTCATTTGTTTTACTGACTTTTAATGTTACCCTGACATCATCGGGCTCTGGAGTATCTCACTCTGTATCTTGCTAGGCTCATTTTCCATCTCATTGAGACAGAAATCAGAGCAGTTCATTGGAACGTCACTCTAAGTGTTAACCAATACCAGGCTATTAGCATAGCTACAGCTCCCGCGATTACACCGGATTATATTGGGAAGATGATGATGATGAGGAAGGTGTGAGACGATGATGATTCCTTCCATATTGACAAATATTCGTTTTCCTCGTCAGGAATTCATCACATTATTTTATTATTATTTCTTGTGTTGGAGGGAAATGTTGGGGAATGGCTAGGGAAATAGGCTAGAATATTAACTATCTATACCTATTGTGTCTGAAACACCAAAAAGCCTCATTGCCCCCCCCCCCCCCCCCCCCCCATATCATCATTGCTAAACCCCCGTTTATCATCATTGCTAAACCCCCCGTATATCTCAAATTGGATCTGGGTTAGAAGAAAAGTAAACCGCAGTTCAGTTGTTTGAAGACCCGCGCTTTGAATTTGGGGGTCCCTGAATTCTCATTTGAAAGAAATGAAATGGTGAACGAGCTGATAACAGGACAGGGAAGGAAGGGATGAACTGAGAGAAAGAGAAGAGAGGGAAGAGACAGAGAATCATGCCACGGCTGTTTAATGTTGCGGTTCCAGTCAGGAAAGTGATTTACACTATGACTTAAACTCCCCTTCGACTGGTATAAAGGAAGTGGTTAACGGACACACACACACGCACACACAGCAGGTGATATTAGGGTGATATATACCATGCAGATATATGTTGAGTAGGCTTACAGTGCATCTCCACACACCTCTATGAACCTCTAATAACCATGATATATTGTCGATAATAGCGCTTCATTAAATTCGTAGGCCCATCTCTTGAATTTTGAACTTGAGAACACGGGTACATAACTTCCCACGTTGATCAAAGTCAGAACTTTGGAGACTGGCCCATCGATATTGGGAAACAGTATCAATATTGGCCCATCGATATTGGGAAACAGTTTCAATACTGGCCCATCGATATTGGGAAACAGTTTCAATACTGGCCCATCGATATTGGGAAACGGTATCAGTATGTGTAATTAGAACGTTGTGACTAAGAGTTTAAGTAATATATTTATTGTCTGTCTTTTATTTAAAAAAAAAAAAATTATACAGACAGCGTTATAAACATGTTTCCACATTTTAATATCAAAGTAGGCCTTGATTAGGGTCAGTGACGCAGCGGCACCAGTTGCTACCTTCAAAGGTCCTTGATAGTTTTGCAACACAGTGAATACCTAGGTATGAGAGGTATGTTGCATTACGTTTTTACATCCACGTTGTTGTCAGAGTGAATGATAGTTTGGTAAACGTGTATTGTGGTCCGCCTAATAACTTTTTTTATTATTATTATTTTTTTTTAGACTGAACTGGACCAACTTTTGCAATAGCAAATGGAATTTAGACTCACGACTGTTTTTAACGATCCTGCAACCGTTGAAGAACACCGCGCAGAGAGAACGGTTCGCTACCTGCAGTAGTTGAGCCACGTGTCGATAGGATCGACATAAAGGAAGTGCTGCTCTCGGGTCAGCTCTCTCCTTTCAAATCACACCTTAACATTATCATTATTTCACAATACTGACGACGGATCGGCTCGTACAGAGAGATATTAGCACATATGGCTGCATTATATTGAGGCGGCTTATTCTAATGCTTATCCTACAATAATCCACTCAATTAAGATCTGGCACATCATTGCGCATATGTTTTAGGCTACACATCGTGAAATATATTGAGACAAAAATGACATACGGTAGACAAATAGCAAAAATACAACTCAATTGAATGAACATGGAATTGATTTCAATATAATCGAAATACAGTATATAGGTCTATAGGCTATTTATCTTTAAATGCAGTCATCTCTGTTTTCATTTTAAGCCTATTTTTTATCCATTCGCTTGTTTGTAAAAAATTGCAAAGACACTGTCAACTTTGTATTTGTAGTCAACTTCACTGTGAAGTTATCGGCGGTCACAGAGAGACAGGTTAACATCTTGATCCTATGTTTAGTAGAGTTCTTCTGTGTATAAAGTGACGCAGTAGGGATTAAACAAAAAAAAATCTAACGCCGTACTTAGCTGTTCTATGAGTGGTCTGAGGCAGACGGTATATAACAAGCGTTTTCAAGTGCACCTCTAGTAACAACGGTTTGGGAAACAACTCGGAGAGTTAACGATGCTCCTACGAAGGTTCTAACTACAAACTTAGCCTTCAGATGCTTTTGGGAAAACCGGGCACTTGTCTAGACTGAAATCGTTTCCAATTTCACAGGCCTCAAAAGAACATGTTATTTTTGATTCACCAGATATGATCGTTTTGTTCCTGAAATATAATGAATATGTTATTGAAGTTTCTATAGTGAATTACAGGTGATTATAAACGTTTATAGGATCGATATATGACCAATGTGTATTACCCCCTAAGCGTCTGCAGTCTGAAACAAACAGTACAAACTATTTTCTGTCTAACAGGATAGAAGAACAACCAAACAAAATAAGTCATTAGATAGCATATTTTATTTTGTATTTTAAGCAAATTTCATTTAAAACTGATAAAAGTTGAATAGGTGTTGAGTTCTTCAAATTTTAATATCATAGGCTCTTCATTTTTATTGAACCTTTATTTAACTAGGCAAGTCAGTTAAGAACAAATTCTTATTTTCATTGACGGCCTAGGAACAGGCTATTCGAGAAAATGTAGGAACCAAATAATCAATCATAAATCGATCATGTACATTTGATTAGAAAATACAGATATTTAGCTCTGCTGCTATTATTTCTTATTTAGTAAAAGCTGGTCTATTTAGACATTCTTTCAGGCTCTGCATATACAAATGGACAAAACTAATGACTTTCTGGTCTAACTGTTAGCTCCTGAAAGAATGTGGTTTTACGGGTACATCTTGATAGCTCATATATATATATATATATATATATATTCTTCAAACTTAAACAAGGGTGACATGGAATTTTTTGGCAGTTTTGTTGCGCCATGCTTGAAATGAAACAGAACAGTCTCCTCTTGGTTAGTGCTGTCAGTAAATCTCATCACATTCTAATACGTCACATTTTCAACACAACCTTCAGAATTAGGAATATTTGAAACATTCCAATTAGACAAACGATTTAATTACAAAATAAATTAGAACTTGTTTTTTTTAGTTTAGTGAATTTCCCCATGTGTACTATAGCAGTAAATACTGTACATTAGCTCTGTTTATTGGCATCTGTGTTCCACCTTGTCTGGTCTGGATAACAGCATCTGCGAAATGACACAATCTAATTTAAGCTTCAACTGCAACACTTAAAACATCAGACAAAAACACCGGGCATGGACATCTATCTACACAGTTGTGTTCCAAAAACAAAGTGTCAAACCGTCAACGCAGGACATAGTTTGTTCCAAAAAATATTAATTTGACCTATATCATTTACAACATGAATTGACAGTTATACTTTTCAGGTAGGCTTTTTTTCCCCTATTTGCTACAGAATTGCTACAGAATGCAACTGGAGCCTGTCCTTCAGCTTAGAATGCACAGTTTGTTCATGTGCTTGTGGTGAATGGGTATTATGGATTTAAAACATAGCGAAGAGGATGGTATTGTTTCCTTGATTCATCCACTGTGGTGGCTCTATTGAAAAGGCCCACTCACAGTTTTCATCGCCAGACGGCCCCACAATGGCACAACAAGAGACCTACTCCTTTCCTATCAAACTCTCAGACTCACTAAAACTAGAGGACGTATTCATAATTACAGCCTGTTCTGGGCCTCTATTCCCAGAGCCTTCATTAGCGTTAAAATGTCACTGTTAGTAGCCGAGGTGTTTCCCATATCCTTCGTTAGTAGCCTAACGTGGCTCTTAAAACCTTCGCACATCTACGAGTGACCCAGACCACTCATAGAACAGCCAAAGCGCATTGTTAGATGTTTTGCTGCCCTTCCGCGTCACTCTATTCGCAGAAGATCTCCGCTAAACATCGAACCGATATGTTTAGGCTATCTGTCTGGACTGTGACTGCCGATAACTCAAGAATAATGTTTTTTTTTTTTTTTAAATACAGTTTGCCAAAATATTTGCTATTCTTAGAAAAATGTAAACATGCTTCAAATGAAAACCGAGATGACTCCATTAAAATATTCATGGGCCTATAAAGACTATGTCAATCATATTGAAATCAATGTAATGTTAAATTAATTGAGTTATATTTTAAGATTAGACTACTGTCTGCCTCAGTGTGTCGCATGATGTGTGACAATATGTGCCCAATCTGTGATATACGGCATTATGATTGGGTACGCGTAATAAGACACCTCAAGCAGCCATAGGTGGTAATATCTCTCTAGGAGCTGATCCGTGGTCAGTATTGTGGAATCATTCTAAGGTACGATTTGAATGGAGACAGCTGATTCGAGAGCGTGGCAGCTTTTCTTTCATTACTATCAACGCATGATTTAACGAGCCCACCTAAGAGACTTCGTGCTTGTTTTGGGGAAACACTCTTACAAAGTTTGCGCGTAAATAAACGTTGCGTTTGGTACCATTATCATAATGCTTAAAGTTCCATTGTTGTGGTCTAAGGACGATGATTTCAACATGCTGTGTGGAGGAAGGAACCAGTTCTCCATGACTTCCTGGTTTGTGTGGACTACAACCACATGATTGGCCTGGATGGTAGTTCTTCTGCACCAAACACACACACACACACACACACGCACACATGCACACACAAGATTGCTGTTCTCAGTAGAGTAACAGAGACTTTCACCCTGGTTCTCACGACAACACATAGCTAGCAGGCGTCAACATGTTTCTGGTTCAGGGCTGGTTGACTCATCAGATCATTGACCTTAGGGCGATACCTCTCATTAACAGAATTGTCAAGGTGTCTTCTGTTTTAACTCCATTGTTTGTAAATTCATTGTGTAATTGTATCTAGACTTTTAGACACACAATGACGCATTTGAAATGTGCTTGTTTGGAGCAGAAGAGGTTATTCTATTCATCTCTGTTATGTCTTGTGGTATAAGGTAACCAATTACTCAACTCTGTTATGTCTTTGTGGTAAAGGTAACCAATTTAATACATTTCCTTTGATAAAGACTTGTCATACAATAACCTAATAGTAACAATACCACATCTCATAACGACTCTGATTACTAAAACAATAACGTGATCAACAATAATATAACCCAGAATTGCATTTTGGCTAATGTAAAAAAAAACATCTCTGTTCACCTCACTACATGATTGCTAGCCACATGACAAGCTGTCAATCAAACCAAAGGAAGTTCATGACACGAGGTGCCTTTTGAAAGCTCTCCCCCATCACTGCTTTCAGTGGTCAGCTACTGTCTGTTGTGTCCATCTGCTGCCATTCTGGACCCTGTTGATGAGGCCTGTTTGATGCTGGACATTCTCTTCACCCACAGCACAACAACTTCACCACAGAACACATCAACAGAAAGCGTTTGAACCTGTCAGGATTTGAAGCGTCGTCTTCTGAATGTGACCCTGACTCTGGCAGCTCTTTGATCCCTGCTGCCATGGTGACTGTCTTGACCTATAGCCATTCTGTTCTATTATTTTCACCACTAACACAACACGACTGGTACAATGATGTCCTTCAGCGCTTCTTCCACTGCCTTTCGTACAACAACACACCTGGAGAAACCGTTGAATGCTGTCAGGTCCAGGTCCAAAGTGTCATCTTGACACAGACACAGTCACAGACACAGACACAGACACAGTCACAGACACAGACACAGTCACAGACACAGTCACAGACACAGTCACAGACACAGACACAGGCACAGTCACAGGCACAGGCACAGTCACAGGCACAGACACAGACACAGACACAGACACAGGCAGAGGCACAGACACAGACACAGACACAGTCACAGACACAGTCACAGTCACAGACACAGACACAGGCACAGACACAGACACAGAGACAGACACAGTCTCAGACACAGTCACAGACACAATCACAGACACAGTCACATGCAGTCACAGACACAGTCACAGACACCGGCACAGACACAATCACAGACACAATCACATGCAGACACAGACACAAACACAAACACAGACACAGACTCAGACACAGACTCAACCACAGACTCAGACTCAACCACAGACTCAGACTCAGACACAGACACAGACACAGACACAGACACAGTCTCAGACACCAATACAGACACAGACACAGACACAGTCTAAGACACAGTCTCAGACACAGTCTCAGACACAGATACAGATACAGACACAGTCTCAGACACAGACACAGTCTCAGACACAGACACAGTCTCAGACACAGACACAGACACAGTCACAGACACAATCACAGACACAATCACATGCAGTCACAGACACCGGCACAGACACCGGCACAGACACAGACACAGTCTAGGACACAGACACAGACACAGTCTCAGACACAGTCTCAGACACAGACACAGTCACAGTCACCGACACAGACACAGACACAGACACAGTCTCAGACACAGACACAGACACAGTCACAGTCACAGACACAGACACAGTCACAGACACAGACACAGTCACAGACACAGTCTCCGACACAGTCTCAGACACAGTCTCAGACACAGTCACAGACACAGGCACAGGCACAGTCTCAGACACAGACACAGGCACAGACACAGACACAGTCACATTCTCAGACACAGACACAGTCTCAGACACAGACACAGACACAGTCTCGGACACAGACACAGACACAGTCTCAGACACAGACACAGACACAGTCTCAGACACAGTCACAGACACAGACACAGACACAGTCACAGACACAGTCACAGTCACAGACACAGTCACTGTCACAGACACAGACACAGTCTCAGACACCGACACAGATACAGGCACAGACACAAAAACAGAAACAGTCACAGACACAGACACAGTCTCAGACACAGTCTCAGACACAGACACAGAAACAGACACAGATACAAACACAGTCTCAGACACAGACACAGAAACAGACACAGTCTCAGACACAGACACAGTCTCAGACACAGACAAAGACACAGTCTCAGACACAGTCTCAGACACAGTCACAGACACAGACACAGTCACAGTCTCAGACACAGTCCCAGACACAGACACAGTCACAGACACAGTCTCAGACACAGTCACAGACACCGACACAGACACAGTCTCAGACACAGTCTCAGACACAGACACAGTCTCAGACACCGATACAGACACAGACACAGTCTCAGACACAGACACAGACACAGACACAGTCACAGACACAGTCTCAGACACAGTCTCAGACACAGACACAGTCACAGTCACAGACACAGACACAGACACAGTCTCAGACACAGACACAGACACAGACACAGTCACAGACACAGTCACAGTCACAGTCACAGACACAGACACAGTCACAGACACAGTCACAGACACAGTCACAGACACAGTCTCCGACACAGTCACAGACACAGGCACAGGCACAGTCTCAGACACAGACACAGGCACAGTCTCAGACACAGACACAGGCACAGACACAGACACAGACACAGTCACAGTCTCAGACACAGACACAGTCTCAGACACAGACAAAGACACGGTCTCGGACACAGACACAGACACAGTCTCAGACACAGACACAGACACAGACACAGTCTCAGACACAGTCACAGACACAGACACAGACACAGTCACAGTCACAGTCACAGACACAGTCACTGTCACAGACACAGACACAGTCTCAGACACCGACACAGATACAGATACAGATACAGACACAGACACAGACACAGTCACAGACACAGACACAGTCTCAGACACAGTCTCAGACACAGGCACAGAAACAGACACAGACACAAACACAGTCTCAGACACAGACACAGAAACAGACACAGTCTCAGACACAGACACAGTCACAGACACAGTCTCAGACACAGTCTCAGACACAGTCACAGACACAGACACAGTCACAGTCTCAGACACAGTCCCAGACACAGACACAGTCACAGACACAGTCTCAGACACAGTCACAGACACCAACACAGACACAGTTTCAGACACAGTCTCAGACACAGACACAGTCTCAGACACCGATACAGACACAGACACAGTCTCAGACACAGACACAGACACAGACACAGTCACAGACACAGTCACAGACACAGTCTCAGACACAGACACAGACACAGACACAAACACAGTCTCAGACACAGAAACAGACACAGTCTCAGACACAGACACAGACACAGTCTCAGACACAGTCCCAGACACAGACACAGTCACAGACACAGACAAAGACACAGTCTCAGACACAGACACAGACACAGTCTCAGACACAGACACAGACACAGTCTCAGACACATACACAGTCTCAGACACGGGCACAGACACAGAGACAGCCACAGACACAGTCACAGACAGTCACAGTCGCAGACACAGACACAGACATAGTCTCAGAGACAGACACAGTCACAGCCACATACACAGACACAGTCTCAGACACACACAGACACAGACACAAACACAAACACAGACACAGACTCAGACACAGACTCAACCAGAGACTCGGACACAAACACAAACACAGACTCAGACTCAGACACAGACACAGACACAGACACAGACACAGACACAGTCACAGTCACAGACACAGACACAGTCACAGACACAATCACAGTCTCAGACACAGACACAGACACAGACACAATCACATGCAGACACAGACACAAACACAAACACAGACACAGACTCAGACTCAGACTCAACCACAGACTCGGACTCAACCACAGACTCAGACTCAGACTCAGACTCAGACACAGACACAGACACAGACACAGACACAGACACAGACACAGACACAGTCTCAGACACCGATACAGACACAGACACAGACACAGTCTCAGACACAGTCTCAGACACAGATACAGACACAGTCTCAGGCACAGACACAGTCTCAGACACAGACACAGACACAGACACAGTCACAGTCACAGTCACAGACACAATCACATGCAGTCACAGACACCGGCACAGACACCGGCACAGACACAGACACAGTCACAGTCTCAGACACAGACACAGACTCAGACTCAGACTCAGACACAGACACAGACACAGACACAGACACAGGCACAGACACAGACACAATCACATGCAGTCACAGACACAGACACAAACACAAACACAAACACAGACACAGACTCAGACACAGACTCAACCACAGACTTGGACACAAACACAGACTCAGGCTCAGACACAGACACAGAAACAGAAACAGTCACAGTCACAGTCACAGACACAGATACAGTCACAGACACAATCACAGGCAGTCACAGACACATACACAGACACGGGCACAGACACAGAGACAGCCACAGACACAGTCACAGACAGTCACAGTCGCAGACACAGACACAGACACAGACATAGTCTCAGAGACAGACACAGTCACAGACTCAGACACAAACACAGAAACAGTCACAGACACAGTCACAGCCACTTACACAGACACAGACACAGGCACAGACACAGACACAGTCTCAGACACAGACACAGCCACAGCCACAGCCACAGACACAGTCACAGACAGTCACAGTTGCAGACACAGGCAGTTCAGGATCTGACTCTTCTACATTTCAAACTCGATACCAACAATTCTCTAACAATTTCTCTCTGTGTCTGTCTATGCCTGCAGTCTGTACTCAGATGTGAAGTTATTGTCAGTCATTAAGCAGGAGTAACCCAGCCTCCAGCCTCCTCTTGTCCCCTCGCTGGTTCTCTCTCAGGTGAGTAGGGTTGTGCCCTAAATGGCACCCTATTCCCTGTGTAGTGCACTACTTTTGACCCAAATGGCACCCTATTCCCTGTGTAGTGCACTACTTTTGACCCAAATGGCACCCTATTCCCTGTGTAGTGCACTCCTGTTAACCAGTGCACGGCATAGGGAATAGGGTGCCATTTTGGAAGCAACTCAGAAGTGCGTGCGCTGTCCACAAACCCTTTATCCTGCTAGGGTTCACTTAAAGGTAATTCAATTTATGAACGTTAACGTTCAGATCGCAGAGTCATTATTCTAAACAAAAAGGGAATGAAATGTTAAATAAAGCCAGTTGCAATGAATCGTTAGTTAGTCTGGAGAAAAGCGATTTGCAGTGGCCCTCATGGGACGTCCTCTAAACGATAGCAGACTGGATGGAGTTAAAGATCCGTTAGGTAATGACTGACTGTTCATCAAAAAACACTGGGAGAAGCTTGGAAATAAATGAAAAAAAATCAGGCACACTTTCCACACTTCCACATTTCAACGTGCAATTTCATGTGATTTGTTATACTTGCTTGTCTGATGAAGCACTCAGTCCCATTGTTTTCTATTGCAGTAGTTGTCACAGGGGGCGGGGGACTCGTGAAGAGGGTTTTCTGAACTGGCTCCTTATTCTGACGTTCTGCAGCAGTGTGAAGAAGTCTGGGGTTGTCTAAAAGGAGACTTTAGCAGGCCAGAGGAATCCCTTGGTGAAGCAAGCCAAGGACGCTAATATCCCTGACGCTAGTGCTACCTCCCTGAAGCTACCTCTAGCTCCCTGACGCTACCTCTAGCTCCCTGACGCTACCTCTAGCTCCTTGACGCTACCTCTAGCTCCCTGACATTACCTCTAGCTCCCTGACACTACCTCTAGCTCCCTGACACTACCTCTAGCTCCCTGACATTACCTCTAGCTCCCTGACACTACCTCTAGCTCCCTGACACTACCTCTAGCTCCCTGACATTACCTCTAGCTCCCTGACGCTAGTGCTAGCTCCCTGACACTACCTCTAGCTCCCTGACACTACCTCTAGCTCCCTGACGCTACCTCTAGCTTCTTGACGCTACCTCTAGCTCCCTGACGTCAGTGCTAGCTCCCTGACGCTACCTCTAGCTCCCTGACACTACCTCTAGCTCCCTGACGGTACCTCTAGCTCCCTGACACTACCTCTAGCTCCCTGACATTACCTCTAGCTCCCTGACACTACCTCTAGCTCCCTGACACTACCTCTAGCTCCCTGACATTACCTCTAGCTCCCTGACGCTAGTGCTAGCTCCCTGACACTACCTCTAGCTCCCTGACGTTACCTCTAGCTCCCTGACGCTAGTGCTAGCTCCCTGACACTACCTCTAGCTCCCTGACACTACCTCTAGCTCCCTGACGCTACCTCTAGCTCCTTGACGCTACCTCTAGCTCCCTGACGTTAGTGCTAGCTCCCTGACGCTACCTCTAGCTCCCTGACACTACCTCTAGCTCCCTGACGGTACCTCTAGCTCCCTGACACTACCTCTAGCTCCCTGACGCTAGTGCTAGCTCCCTGACACTACCTCTAGCTCCCTGACGTTACCTCTAGCTCCCTGACGCTAGTGTTAGCTCCCTGACACTACCTCTAGCTCCCTGACACTACCTCTAGCTCCCTGACGTTACCTCTAGCTCCCTGACGCTAGTGCTAGCTCCCTGACACTACCTCTAGCTCCCTGACACTACCTCTAGCTCCCTGACGCTACCTCTAGCTCCCTGACATTACCTCTAGCTCCCTGACACTACCTCTAGCTCCCTGACGCTAGTGCTAGCTCCCTGACACTACCTCTAGCTCCCTGACATTACCTCTAGCTCCCTGACACTACCTCTAGCTCCCTGACGCTACCTCTATCTCCCTGACACTACCTCTAGCTCCCTGACGGTACCTCTATCTCCCTGACACTACCTCTAGCTCCCTGACGGTACCTCTATCTCCCTGACGCTACCTCTAGCTCCCCGACGCTACCTCTAGCTCCCTGACTCTACCTCTATCTCCCTGACGGTACCTCTATCTCCCTGACGCTACCTCTAGCTCCCCGACGCTAGTGTTAGCTC